>NC_091123.1:66239753-66539753 GCF_040183065.1 Periplaneta americana | reverse complement strand
AACTTTGATGAATAAATGTACTTTAATGACATGCATTAAAGGACTGCTACCAGGTGTATAATTACTACATTTCGGTATGGTCGAGCACAAATATATTTTTTTAATTATGTCTACATTTACTAAAAAAACTACCTCTATAGAGAACCACCTTCTGGTGTCTGATTAAATAATTACCTATTCTATTAAGAACATCAATATTACTTTATATTTCGTAAAAATGTTGAGTCGTCTGCATATAATAGGCCTACTGACTAAATAGGTACAGTACATTACAAGGTAGGTCATTTATAGCAAGAAACAAAAATGGTCACAAAACGGATCCTTGTAGCCGTGTTTAGAGTAACAGTGTATCTTTCAGAATTCATTTCTTGGCCGGATTGTTCTGAAAATCAATACATCATTGTGGAACGGTAGTTGGAGCATAAAGCTCGTTCTCCACTTGGCACACTCACAAAAGATTGACAAAAGGACTTTTTTATTTCAAGTTCAGCATCATAAAGCGTTGTCTTTGTTGACCGAAGAATCCACATCTATACTGTTTCTTCGACCTAGTTTCTTAGTCTCCATTTGAGTTCACAGTTCACACCATTTTTATTGTTCTGATAATGCTGTAATCCAGCCACCGGCAAATTTGTACTCACGATGACATCACTGGACGCAAGCCGCAATACATATGAGATAATATCAACCGAAAAGTATAGAGCACTCCGTTTGGATCCCAGTAGCGGACTCTCAGCACAATCATCTGACATAGGCTATACAATATATGGACAAATTATATTTTATTTCGCCCTAATTTTTACTGTGCCCCAGCAACTTAGAAAAATACGTCACAGTTTGCCACTCTTAATACAAGTCGTAAATTTTCGTCTGTAAGTCACGATCTTTGTTTAGATTTTATAAGTTTTCATTCAGAAAACAATAATTGTTTCGAAATATACTGAATGTAGAGCCGAATATAGCAGCTATGTAGGGTAGCGGCAGGCGACCTAAGATATGACTAGTGACTATCGATATTTTTCTATGAAGAGCATTTTAAATAAATATAAGCTAGTCTGGTGTGTTATACAATGGCAACATTTTATGTCCTCACTTATTTCCAGCTCTCTTAAATAACACGTTAGTTCACCTAGTAGACCTTTTTAAAGTCATATTTCGAGTCCCGCCTGTTACTACAGATACAAGTTGTTTTATGTTCACATTCATTTCTTCTATATATTTTCTTCATGCTAGAAATAACTCCTAGCCTGTTGTATTTCCTTTAAATGCAATGATATCGAGCAAATATTCTTATACAGAGAGATCCTTCGTAACTCCGCGGGTGAACATTACCAGTTCTACTGTATCAATATCTGTGTTTCCACCTAAAGGGAGAGGTTAGACTACAGTTTTATGCATCTTTGATTTTATTTCTCGTTCAGCTAGTGTTTCAATATCCCTTATTTTCCTTTGTGTTGTCCGTGTGGATAATTTCATACCGTTTAAAACATCAGATTATTCAGGACAAAAAACCTTAGCAACTTTATTCAGATAAGTTTTAATGAACTAACATTGAACTATCTACTGTGTACATTTCCGTTTACAATTACATTGGATATGTTTATGCTTAACTTGCCTATGATTTCGTTATACGACATGTGTCGTAATGTCGCTCGATGTTTGATTTATAAGTGCCTATTAAAATTTTAGAACACAAGAGGTGTCTACATTATCACCATGTGAACAACAAATACTGTTCCTCCCATACTTTCTTAAACATACGTTTCTAAACAGGCGTAGAAGATTTTGAGAAAGAAGCAATCTAAATCCAAGCAGGTAACCCGCCATTGATAGATGCTTATGTACTGGAGTTGTAGGAGAGTTGGATGAAAGGAAGGGTGAAACAAAAACAGTTTACTGCGCTCTCTCTGGACGTCAATATTGCTAGTGATCACGATTACATTTTTGCCGATCCCTGCCGTAATCCATTGAAAGTTTTCAATACTGGCTCTGTTCTTATTCAAAACATTACAAAATGAATTTCAGTACGGCCTATAACAAGAAAACGAAATCATACATACTTCAGTCTAGAATTAATTTCAGCAGAAACACTTCTTAATCCTTGCAGTTGCAAATCATTGTCATCGTCACCGTAATCATTATTATCGTCCTCATTTTTATCTTTATATATAATCGCCGACGCCATCATCGCCATTGTTATTATAGGTATTATTGTCATTGTTATCATCGTCATTATTGTTGCTGTCCCTCTCATTGTCTTCATTGCTGCCGTCGCCGCCGCCCTCACTTTCGTCATCGTTATCATAGTCATTATTGTTGCCGTCCCTCTCATTGTCTTCATTGCGGCCGCCGCCGTCATTGTCAGTCGCCTTCATTTTCGTCATCGTTGTCATGTCATTATTGTTGCCGTCGCTCTCACTGTCGTAGTCACTCGGATAGTCTTCATTGCTGCTGTCGTCTTCACTGCCACAGTCATCTTCGCCGTCATTGTCGTGGTCATTCTCATTGTAACAGTCGCCCTCATTTTCATCGTTATCATCGTCATTATTGGGATCATCAGTGTGGTTTTAGGAGTAATAGATCGACTATTGATCAGATTTTTTGTATTCGACAAATATTGGCGCAAAAATGGGAGTATAAGGGTACATTACATCAGTTATTCATAGATTTAAAAAAAGGCATATGACTCAGTTAAGGGAGAAGTTTTATGTAATATTCTTATTGAATTTGGTATTCCCAAGAAACTAGTTCGATTAATTAAGATATGTCTCAGTGAAACTTACAGTAGAGTCCGTATAGGCCAGTTTCTATCTGATGCTTTTCCAATTCACTGCGGGCTAAAGTAAGGAAATGCACTATCACCTTTACTTTTTAACTTCGCTCTAGAATATGCCATTAGAAAAATTCAGGATAACACAGAGGTTTGGAATTGAACGGGTTACATCAGCTTCTTGTCTATGCGAATGACATGAATATAACCTAGATGTTGATAAAGCGTCGTAAAATAATCCAATAAAATAAAAAAAAAACATGAATATATTAAGAGAAAATCCACAAACGATTAGGGAAAACACGGAAATTTTACTTGAAGCAAGTAAAGCGATAGGTTTGGAAGTAAATCCCGAAAAGACAGAGTATATGATTGTCTCTCGTGACCAGAATATTGCATGAAATGGAAATCTGTAAAAATTGGAGATTTATCCTTCGAAGAGGTGGAGAAATTCAGATATCTTGGAGCAATAGTAACCAATATAAATGACACTCAAGAGGAAATTAAACACAGAATAAATATGGGAAATGCCTTTATTATTCGGTTGAGAAGTTTTTATCATCCAGTCTGCTGTCAAAAAATCTCAAATTTAGAATTCATAAAACAGTTATATTACCGGTTGTTCTGTATGGTTTTGAAACTTGGACTCTCACTTTGAGAGAGGAACAGAGATTAAGGGTGTTTGAGAATAAGATTCTTAGGAAAATATTTGGGATGAAGTTACAGGAGAATGGAGAAAGTTACATAACTCAGAGCTGCACGCATTGTATTCTTCACCTAACATAATTAGGAACATTAAATCTAGGCTTTTGAGATGGGCACGGCATGTAGCACGTACGTGCGAATCCAGAAATGCTTACTGTATAGTGTTAGTTGGGAGGCCGAGAAGTAGCTGAGAGGATAATATTAAAATGGATTTGAGGGAGGTGAGATATGATGATAGAGACCGGATTAATCTTATATATTATTATATATTATTATTTTTCTCCGTTCCATTACTCTTTCATCGTATGGATTAATCTTGCACAGGCTAGGGATCAATGGCGGACTTATGTGAGGGCGGCAATGAACCTCCGGGTACTTAAAAGCCATTTGTAAGTATCATCGTCATTATTGTTGCCGTCGCTCTCATTGTAGTCACTCGGATTGTCTTCATTGCTGCCGTCGCTTTCAGTGCCACAGCGCCGTCATTGTCGCGGTCATTCTCATTGTAATCGTTGCCCTCAGTGTAATTATCGTTTTCGCCATCGTTGCCTTTGCTCTCATTCTAGTCATTTTCGTAGTCGCTGTTAGTTAATGGGGTATAAAAAGGGTGCATCAGCTATTATGGCTATTTGCGCCCGTACCTAAAATTCTTTCAAAAACAAAAACAGAAACAATACCATAAGCTGAATGCTAACACTAACAAAAAAACGTCGCATTAAAAACGAAGTACAGTCGCCGTCATTGTAGCCACCGCAGTAACCGTCATTGTTGTAGTCACGCAGTAGCAGTCATTGTAGTTACCGCAGTAACCGTCATTGTTGTAGTCACCGCAGTAGCAATCATTGTTGTAATCATCGCAGTCGCCCCAATTGTTGCAGTCTCCGCAATCGACGTTGCTGTGTGATGAATACATATTTCATCCTCCGCAACAATGCTGGATAATAAATCTTCATCATCTCATGTCATAACTCAGTGGAACCCTTCAAAAAGGAACACAACAGCACAAATTTTGGAATATCCAAACTGGTGGATAATTATGTTGATACTATCCATAGAGATACCCAGTTGAGCAGCTAGTTCTGTGGTTATAATTTGCTGTTCATTCCAAATAAAATCATCAAGCACGTTCCATTAATGCAGGTGTCACTTCTGTAGGCACTCACCTGGAGCATGGGAGATCAGATTGCCTTATCTGTTCTGGTGACGGACAGTTCGCCCAATGACTGACAGAGCTTTCATCCACTGCGATATTACCACAAATTTTTTTAAGCATCTATGAATGTTCGTGGTGTCCCATTTTCGGCCTAAAGAAATTCAAGCACTGTTTCTGCTTTGAATGCACTTCACTCGTTTCAATTTAAAAGCTAACTAACTACCATTGCCAAACACTGAAAAACAGTGAAACTAAATGAGGCAACGTAGGAAGATTGAAAGATGATTCACATAAAATACGAGTTTAATTTTATTTTCTAACAAGTTTATTGAAAAAAAAAAAAAGTTCTCCATTGTTGCATTACTTCTTGTACACAGTGCTGGATTTAGGCCTAGGCAATCTAGGCAGTTGCCTAGGGCGGCAATTTCTCTCTTCCACTTTTTTTTTATAGTGAAATTTGTTTTCAAAACACTTGTTAGTAAATAAATATTTTCTGAAGTTTGTTCTTGAACACCTTGTGGAAGTTGGATATTGTTTTGTTATCACATTGTCGTGGTCGTGGCAAGAGTAAAAGGAAAGTGTGCAGCTGCATAGTTATATTGTAATGCCGGTATCACATTATTATACTATGAAACTGCTTAAATTTAACCGCTTATATAAACAAAAATGCATTGTTGAAAATCAAATTGGATGTGTTTATTATATTATCGCTATGAATAGTAACCAGAACTCAGTTACATTTCCAATATAATACAATACTATTTAATTACTTTCTAATATGTGCACTATATAATTCGATATGAAAGGTTTATTCCGCAAAGAGTTGGAGTTTATTATTCAGTTTACTTCATACTTCCTATGGAAGTAAGAAATATTCGTAATAATTATACCAACAAAACCAATGCTTAAAAATAAACTACAGCTTGCCATTCACAAATCAATTTTGTTTCAACATTGAATAAGTTTGAATATATTTCTTTGCATCGAGTCTGATGTGCTTCGTCAGAACAACTTTAATGACATCATCTGTGAAGAAAGTGCGAAGGAAATCTTTATAATTCTCAAGTAAGATGCATGTAGGTATTTTGATTTCGGTAATTATTGTTTTCTGAATTGAGGACCGTTTTTGCAAAACTTGCTAACTGCAAAATTGAGTTTTTGGTGGATTCGTTAACATAAGACAGGCCCCTACACGATGTTAAAAGCATCTTAGTAAAATTGAATTATTTCTCTTCATTGTAGTGTGTTAAAGTGTGATCGTTGCACCTACTTGTCTCCATTCAGTTTTTTGTCTCTCCTGTCAAATTTAGTTTCTTCAGTTAGCAAGTTTTGCAAAAACGGTCCTCAATTGTAAAATTTCATTTAAAACTAAAATTTTAGAACTGCCTACGGGCAGCACTATACATAAATCCGACCCTGATTATATACCATACCTATAATAGAACTTAACATTGATGTACACAGCAAATTTGGTTTGTCCCTTGAAGAGAGCAATCCATTTCTATCTTGAATATGCAATGTATGATGGCCATATTGCGTATTATTGCTCATTTTGTTGCTAGAAGACTCTGGTGGAAGGACAATGTTATGAGCATAAAACAGTGGCGCAGGCATGGGAGGGTGGGCTAATGAAGCTAAAACTCCTCCAGATGCAAGTAATTTTCAATTTTTATAATAATGGCTAATATTCACTGCTGTACAACCAGTGTTAACGAATGCAATATAGTTTACAGCATTTCGCATAAAATGTAAATTTTAGAAAATAATTATTGAAGAGTTCATTGCATGGTTGTAATGGAAATCCAATGAAGACTTCAAATTCACCAGCCCAGTCACAGCTTTCGTGGTTGAGTCATTTGATTTACTTATGATATAGAAGAACAGAGAAGGCCATAATCTAAGCAGTATCGTGTTCTTGCAAACATGACACTCCCTAGATTAAAATTCTTGGCTGCGCAACTGCCTGGCACAAGATCAATCAACATAGAAACTGAAAGGAGGTTTGACAAATCAAAGCACTCATAAAATACTAAAACATGTTATGATTTATTATCACTTTATTTTACATTACCATACAACAAAATGTGAGCTTTAAAAAGTAAGAGAAAGATAGCAGGGCCAGAGTTTGGAAAACTGTGGCATGGGATAGTCTGGTGATAGAGGAATACTGCAAATTTGTTGTTCTTACTGTAGGAGGTGCAGCATTGAAATCATGAGGCTGCAGAATTGCTGACATAAAATCCCTGCAGAAAGAGTGAGAGCTGCTGCTGTGTGGCTTCTTGTGTTGGATGTGATTCATCTGCAAATGACAGACCATGATAGCTGGACTCATCTTCTCCTGGCAGCAGAATAGGGACATACAGATGTGGAACAGGTTCTCGACGAAAGATCTTCCATCTGGCAGCATTATGAGGTACAAGGATACATTCAGGTTCCTATGGCTGAAAGGTATGTCACCATAAAGTGTGTGAGCTGCTGCTGTCAGCTGGGGCACAGGACGAGTGCGAAGATTACCAATGCATTTAAATGCCTTTGTGCCTCGAGGGACGAGAAGGCTACCACGATGCATTCAAGTTGCTGTGGTTGGATTGCATGCCCGTGACTGAATGGCATGTCACCATGAAGTGTGTGAGCTGCTGCTGTCAGCTGGGGCACAGGACAATGAGTGTGATGATTATCAATGCATCCAACTGCTCTTGTGCCTGGAGAAACAAGAAGGCTACCACGATGCAGTGAAGTCACTGTGGTTGGATTGCATGCCTGTGACTGAATAGCACGTCACCATAAAGTGTGTGAGCTGCTGCTGTCAGGTGGGGCACAGGTGAATGATTGTGATGATTACCAATGCATTCAACTACCCTTGTGCCTGGAGAAACAAGAAGGCTACCACGATGCATTCAAGTCACTGTGGTTGGATTGCATGCCTGTGACTGAATGGCATGTCGCCATGAAGTGTGTGAGCTGCTGCTGTCAGGTGGGGCACAGGTGAATGATTGTCATGATTACCAATGCATTCAACTGCCCTTGTGCCTGGAGAAACAAGAAGGCTACCACGATGCATTCTAGTCACTGTGGTTGGATTGCATGCCTGTGACTGAATGGCATGTCGCCATGAAGTGTGTGAGCTGCTGCTGTCAGGTGGGGCACAGGTGAATGATTGTGATTACCAATGCATTCAACTGCCCTTGTGCCTGGAGAAACGAGAAGGCTACCATGATGCATTCAAGTCACTGTGGTTGGATTGCATGCCTGTGACTCAATGACACGTCACCATAAAGTGTGTGAGCTGCTCCTGTCAGGTGGGGCACAGGTGAATGATTGTGATGATTACCAATGCATTCAACTGCCTTTGTGCCTGGAGAAACAAGAAGGCTACCACGATGCATTCAAGTCGCTGTGGTTGGATTGCATGCCTGTGACTGAATGGCACGTCACCATAAAGTGTGTGAGCTGCTGCTGTCAGGTGGGGCACAGGTGAATGATTGTGATGATTACCAATGCATTCAACTGCCTTTGTGCCTGGAGAAACAAGAAGGCTACCACGATGCATTCAAGTCGCTGTGGTTGGATTGCATGCCTGTGACTGAATAGCACGTCACCATAAAGTGTGTGAGCTGCTGCTGTCAGGTGGGGCACAGGTGAATGATTGTGATGATTACCAATGCATTCAACTGCCCTTGTGCCTGGAGAAACAAGAAGGCTACCACGATGCATTCAAGTCACTGTGGTTGGATTGCATGCCTGTGACTGAATGGCATGTCGCCATGAAGTGTGTGAGCTGCTGCTGTCAGGTGGGACACAGGTGAATGATTGTCATGATTACCAATGCATTCAACTGCCCTTGTGCCTGGAGAAACAAGAAGGCTACCACGATGCATTCTAGTCACTGTGGTTGGATTGCATGCCTGTGACTGAATGGCATGTCGCCATGAAGTGTGTGAGCTGCTGCTGTCAGGTGGGGCACAGGTGAATGATTGTGATTACCAATGCATTCAACTGCCCTTGTGCCTGGAGAAACGAGAAGGCTACCATGATGCATTCAAGTCACTGTGGTTGGATTGCATGCCTGTGACTCAATGACATGTCACCATAAAGTGTGTGAGCTGCTCCTGTCAGGTGGGGCACAGGTGAATGATTGTGATGATTACCAATGCATTCAACTGCCTTTGTGCCTGGAGAAAAAAGAAGGCTACCACGATGCATTCAAGTCGCTGTGGTTGGATTGCATGCCTGTGACTGAATGGCACGTCACCATAAAGTGTGTGAGCTGCTGCTGTCAGGTGGGGCACAGGTGAATGATTGTGATGATTACCAATGCATTCAACTGCCTTTGTGCCTGGAGAAACAAGAATGCTACCACGATGCATTCAAGTCGCTGTGGTTGGATTGCATGCCTGTGACTGAATGGCACGTCACCATAAAGCGTGTGAGCTGCTGCTGTCAGGTGGGGCACAGGTAAATGATTGTGATGCATTCAACTGCCCTTGTGCCTGGAGGAACGAGAAGGCTACCACAAAGCAGTCAAGTCGCTGTGGTTGGATTGCATGCCTGTGACTGAATAGCATGTCACCATAAAGTGTGTGAGCTGCTGCTGACATCTGGGGCACAGGACGATGAGTGTGATGATTATCAGTGCATTCAACTGCTCTTGTGCCTGGAGAAACAAGAAGGCAACCACGATGCAGTGAAGTCACTGTGGTTGGATTGCATGCCTGTGACTGAATGGCATGTCACCATAAAGTGTGTGAGCTGCTGCTCAGCTGAGGCACAGGACAATGAGTATGATGATTACCCATGCATTCAACTGCCCTTGTGCCTGGAGGAACGAGAAGGCTAACCACAATGCATTCAAGTCGATGTGGTTGGATTGCATGCCTGTGACTGAATGGTATGTCACCATAAAGTGTGTGAGCTGCTGCTGACATCTGGGGCAAAAGTGAATGAGTGTGATGATTATCAATGCATCCAACTGCTCTTGTGCCTGGAGAAACAAGAAGGCTACCACAATGCAGTCAAGTCACTGTGGTTGGATTGCATGCCTGTGACTGAATGACATGTCACCATGAAGTGTGTGGGCTGCTGCTGTCAAGTGAATGATTATGATGATTACCAATGCATTCAACTGCCCTTGTGCCTGAAGGAACGAGAAGGCTAACCACAATGCATTCAAGTCGATATGGTTGGATTGCATGCCTGTGACTGAATGACATGTCACCATGAAGTGTGTGAGCTGCTGCTGGCAGTGGGACACAGCTGAATGAGTGTGATGATCACCAATGCATTCAACTGCCCTTCTGCCTGGAGGAACGAGAAGGCTACCACAAAACATTCAAGTTATTGGATCGCATGCCTCTGACTGAATGGCATGTCACCATAAAGTGTGTGAGCTGCTGCTCAGCTGGGGCACAAGTGAATGAGTGTGATGACAACCAATGCATTTAACTGTCCGTGCCCTTTTGCCTGGAGGAACGAGAAGGCTACCATGATGCATTCAAGTCGCTGTGGTTGGATTGCATACCTGTGACTGAATGACGTGTCACCATAAAGTGTGTGAGCTGCTGCTGGCAGCTTGGACACAGGAGAATGAGTATGATGATTACCGATGCATTCAACTGTCCTTGTGCCTAGAGGAACGAGAAGGCTACCATGACGCATTCAAGTCGCTGTGGTTGGATTGCATACCTGTGACTGAATGACATGTCACCATAAAGTGTGTGAGCTGCTGCTGTCAGTTGGGGCACAGGTGATAGAGTTTGATGACTGCCAAGAAAGAAGTAGAAGTAGTAGCTATGCTGGAGTTTTGAGAGCTGCTGAGAATGACACTGACACTGTTATGCAGTTCATAGATTAATGATGATGTACTTGACAGCACAGGGAGGCCATTAGGATGCGTGCAGAACACTACTGACTGCTGGGTCACAGTCAGAGATGTAGGAATGCATAGTGCAGGCTTGGCATGGTCACTGTAAAAATTTGTTAGCATACCAATGTACCTGACAGCATGGGAAGGCCACCAGGATGCGTGCAAGGCACTACTGGCTGCTGGAACACAGAGAGAAGTGTAGGGATCATCTGGTTGGACTGCACTGCATAATGCAACTTGGCAATGCTAAATTTGTTAGCATGTCAATGTACCTGACAGCACGGGAAGGCCAACAGGATGCGTGCAAGGCAATACTGGCTGCTGAATCACAGCCAGAGGTGTAGGGATCATCTGGTTGGACTGCACTGTATAATGCACCTTGGCAATGCCAAATTTGTCAATGTACCTGACAGCACGGGAAGGCCACCAGGATGCTTGCAAGGCACTACTGGCTGTTGAATCACAACTAAAGGTGTAGGGATCATCTGGTTGGACTGCACTGCATAATGCAGCTTGGCAATGCCAAGTTTGTTAGCATGTCAATGTACCTGACAGCATGGGAAGGCCAACAGGATGCGTGCAAGGCACTACTGGCTACTAAATCACAGCCAGAGGTGCAGGGATCATCTGGTTGAACTGCACTGCATAATGCAGCTTGGCACTGTCAAATTTGTTAGCATGTCAATGTATCTGACAGCACGGGAAGGCCAACAGGATGCGTGCAAGGTATTACAGCTACTGGTTCACAGCCAAAGGTGTAGGGATCATCTGGTTGAATTGCACTGCATAATGCAGCTCGGTACTGTCAAATTTGTTAGCATGTCAATGTATCTGACAGCACGGGAAGGCCAACAGGATGCGTGCAAGGTATTACAGCTACTGGATCACAGCCAAAGGTGTAGGGATCATCTGGTTGAACTGCACTGCATAATGCAGCTCGGCACTGTCAAATTTGTTAGCATGTCAATGTACCTGACAGCATGGGAAGGCCGCCAGGATGCGTGCAAGGCATTACTGGCTACTGGATCACAGCCAGAGGTGTAGGGATCATCTGGTTGAACTGCACTGCATAATGCAGCTTGGCACTGTCAAATTTGTTAGTATGCCAATGTACCTAACAGCACGGGAAGGTCAACAGGATGCGTGCAAGGTATTACGGCTACTGGATCACAGCCAAAGGTGTAGGGATCATCTGGTTGGACTGCACTGCATAATGCAGCTTGGCAATGCCAAATTTGTTAGCATGTCAATGTACCTGACAGCATGGGAAGTCCAACAGGATGCGTGCAAGGCACTACTGGCTACTAAATCACAGCCAGAGGTGCAGGGATCATCTGGTTGAACTGCACTGCATAATGCAGCTTGGCACTGTCAAATGTGTTAGCATGTCAATGTACCTACAGCATGGGAAGGCCGCCAGGATGCGTGCAAGGCATTACTGGCTACTGGATCACAGCCAGAGGTGTAGGGATCATCTGGTTGAATTGCACTGCATAATGCAGCTTGCCACTGTCAAATTTGTTAGCATGTCAATGTACGTGACAGCACGGGAAGGCCGCCAGGATGCGTGCAAGGAACTACTGGCTGCTGGATCACAGAGAGAAGTGTAGGGATCATCTGGTTGGACTGCACTGCATAATGCATCTTGGCACTGTCAAATTTGTTAGAATGCCAATATTCCTGACAGCACGGGAAGGCCACCAGGATGCATGCATGGTATTACGGCTACTGGATCACAGCCAAAGGTGTAGGGATCATCTGGTTGGACTGCACTGCATAATGCATCTTGGCACTGTCAAATTTGTTAGCATGTCAATGTACCTGACAGCACGGGAAGGCCGCCAGGATGCGTGCAAGGCATTACTGGCTACTGGATCATAGCCAGAGGTGTAGGGATCATCTGGTTGAACTGCACTACATACTGCTGTTTGGCACTGTCAAATTTGTTAGCATGTCAATGTACCTAACAGCATGGGAAGGCCAACAGGATGCGTGCAAGGCACTACTGGCTACTGAATCACAGCCAGAAGTGTAGGGATCATCTGGTTAGACTGCACTGCATAATGCAGCTTGGCACTGCCAAATTTGTTAGCATGCCAATGTGCCTGATAGCACGGGAAGGCCACCAGGATGCGTGCAAGGTATTACGGCTACTGGATCACAGCCAAAGGTGTAGGGATCATCTGGTTGGACTGCACTGCATAATGCAGCTTGGCACTGTCAAATTTGTTAGCATGTCAATGTACCTGACAGCACGGGAAGGCCGCCAGGATGCGTGCAAGGCATTACTGGCTACTGGATCATAGCCAGAGGTGTAGGGATCATCTGGTTGAACTGCACTACATACTGCTGTTTGGCACTGTCAAATTTGTTAGCATGTCAATGTACCTAACAGCATGGGAAGGCCAACAGGATGCGTGCAAGGAACTACTGGCTACTGAATCACAGCCAGAAGTGTAGGGATCATCTGGTTAGACTGCACTGCATAATGCAGCTTGGCACTGCCAAATTTGTTAGCATGCCAATGTGCCTGATAGCACGGGAAGGCCACCAGGATGCGTGCAAGGTATTACGGCTACTGGATCACAGCCAAAGGTGTAGGGATCATCTGGTTGGACTGCACTGCATAATGCAGCTTGGCACTGTCAAATTTGTTAGCATGTCAATGTACCTGACAGCACGGGAAGGCCGCCAGGATGCGTGCAAGGCATTACTGGCTACTGGATCATAGCCAGAGGTGTAGGGATCATCTGGTTGAACTGCACTACATACTGCTGTTTGGCACTGTCAAATTTGTTAGCATGTCAATGTACCTAACAGCACGGGAAGGCCAACAGGATGCGTGCAAGGCACTACTGGCTACTGAATCACAGCCAGAAGTGTAGGGATCATCTGGTTAGACTGCACTGCATAATGCAGCTTGGCACTGCCAAATTTGTTAGCATGCCAATGTGCCTGATAGCACGGGAAGGCCACCAGGATGCGTGCAAGGTATTACGGCTACTGGATCACAGCCAAAGGTGTAGGGATCATCTGGTTGGACTGCACTGCATAATGCAGCTTGGCACTGTCAAATTTGTTAGCATGTCAATGTACCTAACAGCACGGGAAGGCCGCCAGGATGCGTGCAAGGCATTACTGGCTACTGGATCATAGCCAGAGGTGTAGGGATCATCTGGTTGAACTGCACTGCATACTGCTGTTTGGCACTGTCAAATTTGTTAGCATGTCAATGTACCTAACAGCACGGGAAGGCCGCCAGGATGCGTGCAAGGCATTACTGGCTACTGGATCATAGCCAGAGGTGTAGGGATCATCTGGTTGAACTGCACTGCATAATGCAGCTTGGCACTGTCAAATTTGTCGGCTGTTGATCTGAACTGGGACATGGATGAATGTGTCTGTTACTTCAATGCTTTTGAGTCTGTTTGGTGTGCAGTGCATGGTGGTCACGCTGCACATTGTTGGTTATTTTGTTGCTAGAAGACGTGTTGATAGAAAGGCAATGATGTGAATTGATGACCCACATATTTCATAAACTGAAACATGAAGGTTTGCCAGATTTATGTACTGAAAGTATTCTGCCTTATCACTTTATTTGGCATTGCCATAGTAGAGAATGCAGCTTTATTAATGAAAGTGAAAGAAGTTAAAAGCAGGGTTTTGGTGTCGAGAAAATAAGATGATGCACAGTCTGGTAATGGAGGAATGTTGTAAAATGTTTTGTTGCATTTCACAATTCAGAA
This sequence comes from Periplaneta americana, assembly GCF_040183065.1. Taxonomy (NCBI): domain Eukaryota; kingdom Metazoa; phylum Arthropoda; class Insecta; order Blattodea; family Blattidae; genus Periplaneta; species Periplaneta americana. The sequence goes on along the minus strand of NC_091123.1, from coordinate 66,525,516 downwards.
CAGTAGTGACACAAGACCATGGAACTGAATTCAGTCACTGCAGAGAGAAAATTGCTGTCATGCAGCCCTGCTAAATGTTAGGCTCACCTGCAAGCGACAGACAGTAATGGAAGGATTGTCTTACACATTTCAGCAAACCAGGATATACAAAAATGTGCAGGTACTTGTGGATTCAATGTTTGTACCTAACAACACATGGAGGTCACCAGGTTGTGTGCAAGGCTTTACTGGCTGTTGAATCACAGTCAGAGTAGAGATCATCTGGTTGGATTGCACTGCATGCCAGTCACTGTGAAGCATGTTAGCTACTAGTCTCAACTGTGGCAGATATTGTAGCATAGCACAGACTGTAGATTGAAGGATCATCATGATCTGACACCTCTCGATGTGGCACGTTGTAACAAGATGGAACTAGTGGCCATGCTGGAAATTTGAGTCACCACCACAACAGCTGAACATAACATAGTGAGAGCAGTTGGAAGTGCTACAAACACTGAACTTGTGCACCTGTCACCAGTATCTGTAATTCAGTTCTGTATAGCTTGCTGTAGTAAACAATACATTTTCACTTCTTTCACATCATTTGGTGTATACGTAAATGCGATACAAAATGGAGTATGGGTTTATGTGTTACTGGATGAAATTATCTTACCAAATACCATGGAGAGATGAACAAGAACGAAACTCAAATCTTCAGGAAGGATTGGTTTTTCCAATCTGTTGTTTGTAATAACTAGTCTATATTACCTGAGGGGAATTCAGACACCTGCTATATGTTTACTCGTCTCAAGTCTCTCTCTCTTTCCCTGCTGAAAGGATCAGAAGCTAGAATAGAATTTAATATCATGTCTGTCCCTCCAATCCGTTTGAGTATGTCAGCTATATAATGTATAGTGACCATGCTGCACTTCGTTGGTTATTTCGTTGCTAGAAAACATGCTGATGTAAGGGCAATGATGTGAATAGAAGACCCACACATTATACAAACTGAAAAAAAGTTTTGCCAGTTTTATGTTCTCGTCAAATCTTATTTGACATTGCCATAGAAGAGAATATGATCTTATTAATCAAAGTGAGCTTATGGAGTTAAGAATAAAATCTGTTGATGCACAGACTAGTGAGAGAGGAATACTGCAGAATGTTTTGCTGTACTTCATGATTCAGAGCATTGGTGACATGAGGCCATGGAATTAGAAAGAGTAGAGGTCGCTGATGTATAGCTTTTGCTGAATGTTGTGCCAACCTCAGGTGACAGACAATGGTGGGAGAATTCTCTTACACTTTGCTTCAGAGTGGGGACATACAGAAATGGTGCAAGTACTAGTAGACACAGTCTTTTGTACCTGACAATAGAGGAAAGCCACTGGGATATGTGCAGGGCTTTACTGCCTGCTGGATCACAGTCAGAGATGTAAGAACCATCTGGTTGGACTGCTCTGCATGCCACTGCATGACATGGTCACTGTCAAGTTCGTTAGCTGCAAATCTCAACTGGAGCATGGTTGAAAGGGTTTGATGATATTCCATTGTATGCAGCAGCAATGTGGGCTACACACAAGTGGTGCAGATGTTGCAGGATGGCACTGCTACAGCGTGGAGGATCATCATAGATTGACGCCCTTGGATGTGGCATGTGTTGACATGATAGAACTAGTGGCCAAGCTGGATTTGTGAGTCACCCGCCACTTCGTAACTGCTCACCACCGCCATCTGTAACAATTGAATTCTATTTTAGTTCTTAGTTATAAACAGTTATATTACCGGTTGTACTTTATGGTTGTGAAACTTGGAGTCTCACTTTGAGAGAGGAACATAGGTTAAGGGTGTTTGAGAATAAGGTGCTTAGGAAAATATTTGGGGCTAAGAGGGATGAAGTTACAGGAGAATGGAGAAAGTTACACAACACAGAACTGCACGCATTGTATTCTTCACCTGACATAATTAGGAACATTAAATCCAGACGTTTGAGATGGGCAGGGCATGTAGCACGTATGGGCGAATCCAGAAATACATATAGAGTGTTAGTTGGGAGGCCGGAGGGAAAATCCTCCAAGCGGAAGCGCAACTCTGGATCGGTAGGCAAGCGCCTTAGCAGACTGAGCTGCACTGGTGGCTATTTTATACTTAGAGGATACTATAAAAATATACAAATGTTACGAAAATATAAATCAATAATAACATGAAACCATCGATGATAATAATAATAATAATAATAATAATAATAATAATAATATGCGTAATAATATGTTTAATGAATATCTAAAACGGAAAATAATACTTATAGTTTTCATCACTGGATTCTCTACGTATGTGTCCACTAAAACAAAATACCGAAACAGAAAAACTGCAGAAGTAGAAATGAGACTACAACTTTTCGCCATAAAACCAGATTGCAGGTTTGAAAAGCAAACACATTCGTCCCATTGAACACCTGGTTGGGTTTTTCCGAGGTTTTTCCCAACCATAAGGCGAATTCCCGGCTTCATCTTGCCGAATACAATTTCGCTATCACCAATCCCATCGATGCTAAATAACCTAGTAGTTGATACAGTGTCGTTAAATAACCAATTAAAAAACAAGTATAAAATAAAATTTAAAATCGTATAGGGCTCATGGAACCCCGGAGACATGCTTTGAGAAACGCTGCTCTATGGTAAATTAGCAGTTGTCTGGACTGAACGAAGAGTGGCCTGGTGTGCACATACATTTTAGGAAATTGCCATCAGAGATAATAGCGATAGTGGTAATCACGATTAGTCTCTCCAGTATTATAAACAGTAAAGACCCCTACAATAGCATAGGATAATGTTTTCAGCACATGTAATATGCTACCGTGCCACATGCTGCAGCTTCCGTGACTGTCCGAGAGGACCTAAGAGGCGTGGTTATAAGCACTAGGGAGCTCTTGGCTCAGGAAGTGAGACACTGGCAGTAAGTGTGGTCCTCTGGCCTAAGATGTAGGGTAGAACAGTGATTCTCAACCCGGGGCGACCACAACCATTTGAGAGGCTGAAAAGCAGTTATGGCATAAAATAAATGAAATTTTCATTTTCTACCATTTTTTTAAAGGTAGAGATGTAATTTTTCCAATACAGCAACGTCTTGTCATTTGTTAGTATTAATATCCCCAGGCTTCATTAGTACGAATTTAATACTTTTTGAGTTATTACTTTTTTTTTAAATGTTGACTTCTTTCAAAATGTATCTACTCCAACATAATATAGGCTAGGTTAGAGCCCTGAAAAAATTGTACAGCATCTTTGATATACATATAATTTAATAGCAGAGGTATAATTTTAATTTTGAATGTGACCTGAAATTCAGTTAAAAAAAATTAATTTCCTTAGTGCCCGAAAAATGTATTTTAGCTTTTACTTTTTAAAATATTTACTTTATCCAAAAAAAAAAGAAAGTCCTGTAGTTTTGTTACCTACAGTTTTCCAAACCTGCAGTAAAAATTTCAACTTATTAGCATGAAATTTGTTGCTAGCGTATGGGAGTATTTGAACGCGAGTAGGCCTAAATGCACCAAAATTAAAAGTGTGAGAAAATTACTTTACAATGTCGATTTTATGTTACGTGGCCCTGTTTGTAATTGAAGGCCTCCATGGAAAAAGGATGTAACGTCAAATTAATGAAGTATATGACTTAGATGGAAAAACTAATTTTGAAGCACTCGTTTATAATAATAAATTAGGTGAAGTTCTACCTGATGGATCCACCACAGAGAAATATTGGAGAGCAAGAACGCTAATGGCTTCGTTGCCAAAGCCCGGCATTAGATAACAACAACAACATGATAATAAATTATTGCATCCAGTAGCTGAATAAGCTTGTATCTTTGATTAGTCAAATTATTCTGCTAGTAAATATAGGCGTAACGAAATATGCTACTGAAATTTTTTTCCTTGCTCCTGATACGTGTATTATAGATATGTTGGTTACACCCTTAGTCCTGAGAGATCTTCAATTGTGAAATATAACTAAAGCATGAATTTTGAGGACGATGACGTTGATCAAATTGGCCAACGTACAAATGAAAGATCTATGATTATTTTTTTCTGCAAAAATCTAATTTTTTTTCTCGAAAAAAAAAAATTACCAAAATTTTATCTGTGTCCTCCCGTAATGAGGAGCAGCAAACAAAATAATAATAATGATAATAGTAATAATAATAATAATAATAATAATAATAATAATAATATGTGTTTCAAATGTAATATAATATTGTTTAATTATATGCATGATTAACAATTTAAAATATATTACAAATTACTACAATCACTAACAATATCCTAATGACCTAATCCATTTAGATGGTTGTAATGTTTTTTTTTTTTTTCTCCAAATAGCCCAAATTTCATACTAATATATTCTACATGCTACATCTAAGGCCAAACTAAAGCAATGTGTGGAAAAGAGGTGCCTCATCCAAAAGGCTGAGAAATACTGGAGTAGAATATAGAACAGAGTAATATGAAATTCTGTACCAATTGAAAAAGAAAACAAATTGCCTTCATTAATGCAAAAATAGTTGTATGTTTAAATTTTCATAGAAGAGCTTTTACAAATTATTATTATTATTATTATTATTATTATTATTATTATTATTATTATTATTATTATTATTATTACTATTATTATTATTATTATTACAGTGTATTATTGTTGTTGTGTTTGAGGCCATCATTAACTTAATTGCAATTAAAATCTACGATGAGGTAGTGCACAGAATGTAGAAGAGCTTACTTTGACTAGATGGAAGTCACTGTTTCCAGCTTTAGATCAGCTGCTGAAATGCTGGCCAGTAATCAAAACAAAAATAAAGAGTTACATCATGTTATTCAACAGTCTACTGGTGCCCAAGAAACTGAATTGAAAGAAGATATTTCTCCAGTGCTTACACTTCTGAATGATGATTGTATTTTGTTTTTAACATAATGATGCTCTTTCATAGTGTAGTACAGTAGCAAGTTTATAGGATAACATTTTCACTGTTGTTAACTTACAGTTTTAAGAAAACCTGAAAAATCGAATTTGACATCATGTAATCAATTTTAATTTTAACGAAACATTCGTAGATTTTACCATATATCATTTATCTGAAAAAGTAGTAAAGACAGTCCCTTTCAATACTTAGGCTTGTAAATGATGAGCAGGAGGATTGTGGAGCATGTTGGTGGAATGAAGACTGCTAACTTGGAGAACCCTGAGAAGATCCCTCAAAGTTTTGGCTTCGTCACATTCGCCAAAATAAGGGATTGAGCCTGCTTCATTTATATGACAGTCTCATGTGCTGGCTGTGAGTCACCAAAGAGCTTACATCTGACGTATTAAGTAATAAAATTATATAAATTATAATTTATTATTACAGCGTAACTACGCATCCAATTAATTATGCCGTGAATTTAGTCTTAATTTTATACACACCTACATTTCACATGTATTTCTCATTTGAAAATGCCATATTTAACAATAAAATTGTTTAATTAATATTAGAGGAGAAAAATTCGCTCCAGTGCCATGGATCGAAGCCAGGTCCTTGGTTCTACATACCAAGAGCTCTCACCATTGAGCTACGCTGAAGTTCAATCCACAATACCAGATCGAACCCCTCTCCTCCAGTGTTTTTTCCTTTGTGGCCTGACTCCAAGTTGGGCATGTATGCTGACATTATATATTAAGTCAAGGAGAAGGGTTTGATCCAGTGCTGTGAATTAAACTTCGGCATAGCTCAATGGTGAGAGTGCTTGGTACATAGAACCAAGGACTCGGGTTCGATGCCTGGAGCTGAAGCGAATTTTTCTCCTCTAATATTAATTATTACCATAACAGATGTATTCTATAGGACCAAAAATAATAATCTTTACGTAAATAAAATTGTTTGTCTAACAGAATCTTCTCGTAAAATTCTTATAGTTTGCATCACTGTTAAAGTATACACAAAGTTCATTTTTGATAAGATTTATAGAGTACGTACTTCTGTTCTTTTCATCCCTCCACTTTATAGTCATTACTGAAAATATTTTTTCTGTAAATGCATTTGATGGGAAAATGCTTAGAAAAAACTTGATTACAATTAAAATTTTTTAGCTTTTTGTACGCCAATTAAATCTGTAAAATACTCATCTTTCTGGCACTGCTATACGCTACTATCATCACTGCAAATGTGATGTAAGTTCAAGATTCGCATCATGTGCGGAACAAAAAGAGCTAGAACTGTATTGTTCTGGATAAAGTCCTACATCTGGCAACCCTACATCATAAGACTTCAAGAACTTGTACAGAAGAACTGAAAAATGTGATTAAACAAGACTGAATGGTTTTCCCCAGCCATGGGACTGAAACCGGATGGTCTATGGCAAGTCCTCGGCATCACTTCATTTCATCCCTTTGATTTGATTACCTGGTTGGGTTTTCCGAGGTTTTCCCCAACCAAAAGGCAAATGCCGGGTAATCTTTTGGAAAATCCTCGGACCTCACCTCATGATTGTATAAAATTACTAAATTGTAAAACTGTAAAAATTGTAAAATATTGTAAAAATTGCAATTGTAATATTGTAAAATTCTGACTTGTTCCACATCTTAAAGCTTCATTGCTCATATAATGAATGAATGAATGAATGAACTGAATACAGTCACTACGTAACTGACATTGAATAAAATACTGTGCTATGAGACGCAATAATGGAAGACGTCATAGACGAAATTAACACAGTTCTTGTTAGTATCTATACTATTTAATAGTGGCTAGGTACGAGTATGGACAATGTACAAAATTTAAGTTTTCTTTCTCTCTGTTCTATTCATGGATGGATTTTGTCCTGGTTTTTGCATGTTGTTTCATGTTTGCCGCATAATATATTTAACTTAATATTATTTTATCGGACTATACAACATAGTTACTATGATGTACTGAAGTACATACAGAGTTTCAGTGCAGTAATTCTGCATTCCCATATGGTGAAGAATCGACGAAACACTATACAACATAAGCTAAAAGTGGTAAATTAGCGCATCATGTGATATAACAATACAACATATCATTTAATATTTGTGCAGAATATAACATTTATAGTTGGTGTTTGTTTTCATCAGTTATTTTCTTATGTGACTTGTAGAATAGAGTAAGTTCAAGCAGAACTGCTGTGTACCTCTGATAAAGAGAAAGAATAGCACCGGCTGGACAGAACGTGTCCATGTCACACAGTCAAGAAACCACAATAGTGGGCTTGCACGAGCCAAGACAAATACCCTTGGGTACAGTGTCATAGACCCCCTTGGCTTACTGGAGTGAAGCCTCTCCCCCCATTTCTCAAAAACTGTTTTTAAATTAGAACAATCCACCATTGATGTTGCGAGTGCGACATTTAGAGAAAAATATTGTTTGTCTGTGTCTGCCGACAATGGCTCATATACGTATTTAGTGTAACAAATCTTTTATATTTTTGCTAACAAGTTGTTTTTTCAAAGAAATTGTGAAGCCACAGATCTCAACATAATTAAAGTCATTTAAATATGCACCCCGCATATGACATGTATCGTCTCAAATGCAGGTAGTAAGGCTGTAAAAACATTACGAGAGGAGTTCGGTCGGCGCCGTGGATCGTGTCCCAGCATGGCTCAGTTGGAAAGAGCGCTCAGCGCACAGAGCTGAGAGGTCCTGGCTTCGATTCCCGGTGCCAGTATGAATTTTTTTCGTATTAAATAGTAATAATAATTAACTACATTAAGAAATTTAAGGTCGGCGTCTGATGATTCATTCTGCGTTGACAGAGAATAGAGTTTGCTTTATAACAACTTTTGAGGAGTCTAAATTAATTTTAAATTTCATAGTATTAACGTCTTTTAATATACTGCACGTAAGTTATAGGCAAATGTCATGTGGTATTCTCAAAACTTGCTCCCTCTCCACAAGCCCGAAGCTAGAGGGTCCCCCCCCCTCTGCAAAGCACCTTGTACGCCCCCGCCCCTAGATATGTTGAAGACTGTAATTAGGTTTAAGCCACCGTAGCTCAGTCAGCTAAGGCACTTGCCTCCCGATCCAGAGTTTCGCTCGGACGTGAGTTCGATTTCTGCTTGGGTTTTCCCCAACCGTAAGGCAAATGTCGGGTAATCTATGGTAAATCCTCGGTCTCATTTCGCCAAATATCATCTCACTATCACCAATCTCATCGACACTAAATAGCATCGTAGTTGATACAGCAACGTTAAATAACCAAGTAAAGTAAAAAAATTAAATTTATGTTTGTTCCCCAGTTGTTGTTAATCTATCAAGAATTTGCAAGATTATAGTTTTTTCTCTTAATGCACATTCTTCATTCTAGGCATTTTCACGGCTTTCTAAACTGTACTTTTTCACAATAGTTACATCAGCGAATAGGGATTATAAAGAATGGACACTGAGCTAATTTTCCTGTGTTTTGTTTCTCTGTGCGCCAGCGTTTAGTCCCACTTTCAAGAGCTAGAGGTTAGTGTAATCGAGCATACGCTAAGATAATAATTGAGTATAGAGTTGAGACACAGGATCCAAACATCGCCTACCTTATTGCATAATCCAGTAACGCTTTGCTTCAAATAAATTCAAGTTAACAGTTTTTCCTTATTTCTCAATGACAAACTAGTAGTAATAATAATTTTTTATATTTCAGACATAATAAATTATATTATAAAATGATATAATATATTATAAAATTATGTATAAAATTCGTTTAATATTTGTATATACTATAATATAGGTATATGGTTTTACTTCTCATAAGAGTTTTGTTTTTCCATTTTCACTGCTATCAAATCATTACATATTTTAATTGTTGTTGGAGTCAACGTCTCAACTCTCATTATAAAGGAACTCTAGAGTCTAGACATTACAGTTAATGACGGATTTATTATTTTATGGATACAATTTATTTTATTTGAGTACATAATGTACCTAGATGTATTAATTATATGTGTTATATTTCCACTGTGTCGACTGCTAGCTGGTGTGATTTCAGCGCCAATCCTAGGGAGAAAGCAGAATCTCACGCTCTAGCTGGCTTGAAGGTCATTGAAATCAGTCCGGCTACATCAAAGGTACCGAAGCGACGTGTCCATTCTTTATAATCCCTATTCGCTGGTTACATAACTCCATGAAAAACTGTAATGCAAGTCCTATCCCCCCCCCCCAATACCGCAGTTGCCAACCTTAACAAATAAAGTTCCTAGCTACGGGCCTCCCTCCTCAATCTAAATTTCTGGCTGCTTCATTGCTCTTATAAAGAATAACGGAAAATGGAAACTTCCAATCCCATCTAGAAGCTTTCCACACCAATCAGTGGCGCAAGAACTGTACAGCTGTTTTATTATCTGCAATGAATAGCTTTTGTGTTTGAGCATGTATGTTAAATACCTGAGAGAATACAGAAATTTCATTTGTTTTAAAACTGCGCAGGACTTCATATTGTTCATCAGCTCAATCAGCTGCAGGCTGGCCTTCCTGTCAGTGTTGCCAACTGAAGTGTCCGGAAAATCGCCAAACAGCAATACAGAAGTTACTAGATTCCTTATTATCATTAGAGAAAGTATTATTTTTGTCGCTAGAGGGTGTTGAAACAACCGCTAAATTCCTACTTTAGCAATAGAACGGATTAAAAAAAAATGTCGCAAAGGAAACCGGAAATGAAGAGTCGAGGTAAGTCTGAGAAAATAGGCTAATTTTATTGATGAATAACAGGAAATGGTTTTTTGCCAATTTGCCGATTGTATCATCTCGATCCTTTATTTCCTGTGATGCATGGCCAACACAGAGCATATCTTACAGGACTTCATCGCAGTCTGATACAAATGACCCAGATCAGGGTTGCCAATAGTACGGTTCATATTTCAGAAATCGCTGCTCACCTATTGGTGACCATTGTGTAACCAATGTCACCAACACGTTGGTTTTCCCACTAAATCTAGTTTTTTTTTCGCGCTCAGGTCAGTTGGAATTTGTTTTTCCTTTGAACAACTGAACTCGATTTTGCCCTGTGTGAAGGGGAAGCCCCGAATCATACATAACACTCCCGAGTTTTACCAGTCTAATTAAGTACACAGAAGATGCCTTTCTTGGAAATTACGAAACCACGTTTTTTTTTTTTTTTTTTTTGGAGGCTTCTATTATTTTTTTCATTTAACTATACTTGGCATCAGAAAGGACTGTAATGTACCCTCCCAAAAAGGCTCGATTTTCTTGGCCATTGTTGCTGTGAGTCACCATGCACTCTGACTATGAAATCATCCATTATTTACTGGCCTGTCACCTTTCGCCAGAGTTCAGCTGTCGTGTGACTCCTGACGCACATGACGTCGTTCAAAAATTGTTTCCAGAGATCGGAAACAACCCTCCGTATTCCATGTATTCGGTTATTGGAGATACACATAAACTAATACACAGTCTATATATGAGCAATATAAGCATTTATATTTGAAGGAATGCTTAGTTATAGTTTTTAGATTTACTCATACATCTGTTGTTCTATACATACATACACGTTCTGCCCATGGGCAGGTCTTTCACTGCAAACCCAGCATTCTCCAATCTTTCCTATTTTCTGCCTTTCTCTTAGTCTCCGCATAATGATACCCATATCTTAATGTAGTCTATCATCTGATATCTTCTTCTGCCCCAAACTCTTGTCCCGTTCACCATTCCTTCCAGTGTTGTTCTATACACGTTAGAAAATATGTAAATAACTTACTTCAGTTATATTACAAAGAGTCCACAACTGTGGAGTAACGGTTAGCGCATCTGGCCGCGAAACCAGGTGGCCTGGGTTCGAATCCCAGTTGGAGCAAGTTACGTAGTTAAGGTTTTTCCGGGGTTTTCCCTTAACCCAATATATGAGAAAATGCTGGGTAACTATTGGTGCTGGACCCCGGACTCATTTCACCAGCATTATCACTTTCATCTTTTTCAGATGCTAAATAACCCAAGATGTTGATAGTGTCGTAAAATAACCTAGGGCTACTAAAAAAATTACAAAAGGAGTGGGGATGTCTGTTAAGAAGACGCCTATATACTCAGTGGTATTTTCTAACTCCGAACGCTTTAGAAATAGAAACAATCATATTATTTGTGCTCCCAAAACATGGTGTCATGCGAATCTGCGCGAGTGTTCAAATTTGTATAGCACACCAGCGCCAGTTGTGTCTAGATATATAACTAGGCCTACAACGCCTTTGGGTACAATATATAAAGGCAGAAGAAAATCATGTTACATTGTTATTTAAGAAAATGCCCACATGCCTACATTTAGAATAAAACATCATGTTTGATATCCTTGGTAAGCCTATAACGTCATTATAAGGAGGTAAAAACAGTACTGAAGTACTTGGAACTCATGCTCTTGTGTTTGTTTTCTCGTGTGTTGGCTCGCTAGAAAGAATACTTTGAATTTACTGGCACTTTGTATGAACTGGAGAAATAGAAAAAGAAAATATTGCTTTAATTAAGAATAGCAGTGGACATTTATCAACGGTAATCTCACGAGAGGTTTTGATTTTATCGATAAATCTGCGAGTGGAACACGAGCAGATTTATCTAGAGAAAATAAAACTCGAGTGGGATTTAATTGATTATTACACGATTAGAAGAAAGTATATAAAGATTATAAGTAACAAAGTACTCCAATACAATAACATATTAATTGACTTACGAAAATAAACCTGTCTTCAAATGTATTATTGCACCATTACGCTAGATGGCAGTTGTGCCAACTATGGAATCTTCATTGAACTCTGTAGACGGTTACTAGTCAAGAAAGCTTTGTTGATTCAGTTTCATTTTTATTAAGACAGTTGCATTCCACTTCAATTATCCGAATCCCAGTAATCAACGTCACTTGACAGATGATTTTCAATAAATCTTAATATTAAACAATCTCTGATACGTGACTATCCATAATATCATATAGCAGAAGCTATAACATAACCTAACTAATATACACAAGTGTTAGAAAAGTTTTAATTAACGACGACAACATAAAAAATAAACATGAATAATTTTAAAGGGAATAATTATTGAATGTACAATTTTCAAATTTGAATGTGGTTGGTGGTTCAATTGATATTATATTGGACGTGTGCGTAATAGAAGTGGAACTCGTTGATTTAGGCCTACATGGTGTATTCAACTTATTCAGGATTTCAGAATGAATAATTTTAAAAGGAATAATTATTAAATGTACAATTTTCAAATTTGAATGTGGTTGGTGGTTCAATTGATGTTATATTGGACGTGTGCGTAATAGAAGTGGAACTCGTTGATTTAGGCCTACATGGTGTATTCAACCTATTCAGGATTTCCGAATGGTGCTCTTCATTTATTTGTAAATCGCATTTCAGAAGATGGATAGGTATGATCAGTGATTTTTATTAATTCTTGTTCTTGAATGCCAATGCGAGTCATATTTGAAACTGCTGTGCATCGACTGGAGTGGTTTGTAATTGTATATATATATTTTTGACGTCCAGACCAGCGCAGTTTCAAATGTTGGCAAACAAAGAAACAAATGCTAGGGACGCGATAAAATTAAACAAATGCTAGGGACGCGATAAAATTAAACAAATGCTAGGGACGCGATAAAACTGTGCGATAAGCAGCCATGATTGGTCGAAATACGTCCTTTCGTACCGTTTTATTGGTCAAAAGTAGTATGACGTAGTAAGAGTGTAATAGTCACTGTAAAATTTTTCTGTCTAACATAGGATCACAAAATCGTAACCTCATGAGACAAAGTATAATATTGTAACTACAAGATATGGGAAAATGATTACCTAACTCTTCTAAGCATCCTTGTAATGACAATGAATTGTATCTTTTTTTTTTATCCTTTTGATGTCTTAAAAATGTGAAAAATACATTCACTCAAGGACAACTTTTTTATCTTAGCAATACCATTATTTGGAGACATAAAGAGTCAGCTGGTCTGTTCGGCTTTAAGTCTGAACAAGATTGCCGTCCACACCTGTGGAGTAATGGTTAGCACGTCTAGCCGCGAAACCAGGTGGCCCGGGTTCGATTCCCGGTCGGGACAAGTTACCTGGTTGAGGTTTTTCCGGGGTTTTTCCTCAACCCAATATGAGCAAATGCTGGGTAACTTATGGTGTTGGACCCCGGACTCATTTCACCGGCATTATCACCTTCATCTCATTCAGACGCTAAATAACCAAAGCTGTTGATAAAGCGTCGTAAAATAACCTACTAAAAAAAAAAAAACAAGATTGCCTTGCTCATCGTCTTCACCGAATCAAGGTTCTTCAATCTCCAGCATGTCTTCTCAGTGTCATGACCGAGGAACATCTACTAATATGCAACAAACTGAACCCCACAAAACAACAAAAGAAAGATGTGGTGTATCTGTGTTGGGAAGCCAGACAATGTCAAATCCTGCCATTGGATAATCATAATTGCCAACTGCTGTGATAACAGCAAGATGCTGTAAAGTTTTTCTCCAATTGTTGTGCAAGTATAGACTTTAAAACTACTTCTTGCTTGACAGAAAACTCCTTCAGTGCTTCTCATTTTGAAAAATGAATGTTTTCTCACCACTGTCTGTAATAATGATGTGGTTATAGGAATTAAATATTATACAGAAAAAAAAATGAGAAATAATATTACAAAACTGTTTGGGTTTATAGAAAAATTCTTCAAAATGTTAACATTAATGACTGCTAGCCATCAGAAACTGGTTTTTTCTTCCAGTAATCAAGAACTGTGATGAAAATATTTCATTTTTAAAATGAGTTCGTCCATATTAGAAATTTTAGAATACTGGAGAAAGGCATCTAGTAAGCTTTTCAGTGTAGAATTCTTTTTAACTACTGAGACAGATAATGATTTCCAAAATAATTTCTATGTAAATAATAAGGAATTACTATTAGATCAGAAACCTGCGTTTATGATAAATAAAATGATCTGTCCACTGATATCATGACAGATGACTGTGAAATAAAGAAAATAAAAATATCTATATTACGTAATTGAATGTGTATTACACAACGTGGAAAGGAATTCTAACGTAGGCTAGTTCATGTTTGTCAGAGCTAGTCACAGATTGTAATGTCAATAAAGCATATTACCACACTAACAACTCGAACAAGATGGTAAAACTGACAGTTTGTTATCATTGACAGCAAGAAGCATAATTATTTTCTTCTATATGGAAATAGCCTTCAAAAGACATGAGAAATGAAATAAAACTACTGTACATGATATAACTTTAAATGTTATGTCAAACTCTGTTTTGAATGTATCAAGTTGTCACAACATTATATGAAGTAATAAAGGCATTTCAGAATTTGTTTTACATTGAAAAATACAGTAGATTAGCCTCCAGATCAGATTTCATATCCAGCACGGCCATAATTACAAAAGACAAAAACAATGTAGGCCAGGTACAATACTTTTTTTTGTTTAGCCTACTGTATTCAGTATATCAAACTTTTTAGAGTGCAAAAATAGATATCTCTCATATGGAGTAATGATATGTGATTGTGTAGTTTGTAATTTTTTGTCTGAATTTAAGCATAAAAGTGTTTATAAGAGTGAAATAAGTGGTGGTTATAGTAAAGTTATTGCTATTACAGACCACTGAAGCCCACATTGTAGCAGGAAGTTAAGACTCCCACCTTTGCAGACAATCCATATTAGTAGAAAGATGTCGGGAAACATCCTGGTACCGGTACTCATTTCTATTAGGGACCAAGTAAACCTCAGGGCCATAGCACAGTATAGTATATAGTCACGAAGCTCAATACGTAGTAAATATGTATTCATAGATAGTTGCTAACCACTAGGATCACTACTATTGCTTCAATACAGATAATGAGAAATAGTACCTGCACAGTCATTGTTCCTAGTACCCTCATAAACTCAGGCTTCGTGACTGTATATACTAGACTGTGGCCATAGTGCAGCCAAAAGAATTAGACCAATGAAAATTCACGTCCCCATCGGGAATCGAACCTGCGACCATCCAACTTGTAGTGCAAAGTCTTAACTATTGTGCTTCCATGTGTTGCTTATACCGTAATAGTATTTAAATGTATGTAAATATGTTATTAGTGAAATAAGGGGAATTTTGAGGTAACAGATTAACTTAATTTCAGTTATTCTCAGTTTGAAAAATATTGTAAGTTTATTACTTATTCATTCAACATCACAGTTTCTCGTAATGTAGCTAGAATGATAAGCCAGGAATTACTGTATGATTTTTTTATGTAATTCTAATTTTACAGTTAATAGCATAGAACTTTAATTCTGTTAACTATTGAAATTATATGGTATACTTTGACTCTGAAGATGAATTAGATTGAAAAGTCCAAGCCATGAAGTTAACTGAGGTTATTGACGATAAGTTTCGAAATAATTATACTCTCAGATTGCGTTGGTCATCTAGGATAGCAATGTAGTATGCTCTTACAATACAGTTTAAGAATGTAAAAAATAATTCTGAACTTGTAGGAATTAAGTTTCACATAATGTGTTGCGTGGCGAAATTTTAAGATCACTTTTTGAAACTGTTTTAGTTTACATAATGTTTGAGATAATATTGTAAGAAAGATAAGATATTATTGATATTATGTTTATGATTTCTGATCTTTCTAAGACGATTAGATATATAAAATTGAGTTTGAAGAGAGAACATTGATTTACTGATGTCTCGAATTCACTTTGGAATGCTGTGTTGAGAATTTTTTACAAGGTATTTAAGATCAAAAATTTATTTTCAAAATACTTGTTACCATAACGCTTTTTGTAGAATTGTTTTGTAGAATGACATCTTTATTTGGGTTTAAGTTAGCTCTGAAATAATTTTATGAAGTCTTTGTTCTGTATCTGTTTTAATAAAAAAAAGCATAAAAAAATCCTGGTTAAGTGTAAGAGAAGGCCTTACGGCCTTAACCCTGCCAGGTTAAATAAAATTATTATTATTATTATTATTATTATTAAAAATAAATAAATAATAAAGAATCTATACATACAAAACAATTTGGATTGTGCGGTTGATATTTATATTTTATACTTCCTTGCATTTGATCACTCTCTAAACTGCATTTTTTCCTTCCCTACCATCTCATTTTTTGGCTTCTTTCCTCTATTCGGCTCTGTAGTCCTGTCTCACTTCCTTCGTTTCTATCATACTTACTGAAATCACACATTTTCATGGACTGCTGTAATACTCGTGTAGATTGCACCTTTATGTCTTCAGCTACATGAATTTTAGGGGGTAATGTAGATTAGATTGGTTTTATAAGTGAGGACTCGTGTGTTTTCCCAGATTTTATCGGAAAATAGGTACAACAGTCTAATAACAGAAAAATTTCAGTATACGGATACCTCACTGAGAATTATCTTATAATACTAAAAAGAACAGATTTGTCTGTGTTTGTCGAATGCGCATAATCATGCTTACGAAAAGGCACCTTTCAGTGCCAGTAATTTATTTTGTGTGCACAAGGTTGGAATTTTGGAGTAGCAGGGAAAGAAAAGTATCAGTGTTCTGGAGTTTATCCCCACTCGTTACTTAACCCTTTGCAGCATAGTGGTTATTCAGAAGAACTACCGTTTCTTTTCTTTCTAAATTTTATGACACGGATATTCCACCAAGGAACCACGTCTTGAGTATACATAGAAGTGCCATTTGTGTTTTGAAATTGTGTGCAGAGTTAAAATGTTGAAAAAAAATTGATCGAAGCTTTGTTATGATCCAGATTATGAAAAACATAAAAAATTAATTTGTGCTGCAAAGGGTTAAGACTATTACTAACACCACCTCTTTAGGTGGTGTTGCTACTACACAACCACGCCGTGACCGGTCACATTTTTAAGCCGTTTCTTTAAACATCTTCGAAAATATTCGTAATGAACTTAACTATTATATTATATAACTTCCATAAGCTGCCTTATTAACCGTTGCTTACGTTATTAACGATCAATAAATTGGTTATCAAGATGGTGGAGGCCGGTTATTCTCCGCCACTCTGTAGATTGTGGGAAATTGAATACTTAGAAATTCTAAGTACGCGAGGTAAAAGTTCCAATAGTGAACTATCAAAATCCAATAATTGAAAAAAATGGGAAAATTTTAGAACACGGATTGCACCTACCAAATTATATCCAAGTAAGAGCTGAAGTAAATAATGAACAAAAATTAATTTTTAAGGGGTCGATAAATCAATTGCGGCAGGGAAATGGTCTAAAGAATACCCGCTGTCTGTAATCGTATACCACAGTATCACCAAATTTAAAACAAAACCGTTATACTTTAAAAAAATGCAGGAATATCCCTATAAATTGTCTCAAAGTTTCTATCACCACCACTCTTCACATTTCGCTGTAATTGGTTACGTTATGTTCAGCAAATCACTTTCAGCCCTAACAAAACCATAAGTGCTATAGCCTAACACCTACCTCATCATCATCACATTAGAAATAGAGACTAATCTGCATCTGGTAGTGGAAGGATAGGTTTACAATTGATCCATTTCTAGAGATGGAAGAAAAAATCACTAGCAGCGATTTTTCACCGGTGATTAAAAAATCACTTTCACTCCAGTAAGTGAACTGTTCGTTAAGCAGTGAAACAGTGATCAAGCGGTGATTTACTAATTGCACCAGAAGCAACTGTAACGAATCACTATTTCCTCAGTGATTTCAACATTCAGCTCAATATCTTACATTGCAGTCCTCTGCCACCTGTTGAGTAATTTTTGAACTGCTTGACATTACATGGATTTTTGTTCTTTGTAAGCTTGTATGATTTGTGATGAAAGAAAATACTGTACTGCAATAATAATTTCAGTGCTGAGTTGAACAACTTAGTGATGTGGCATAACTTTCTTTAGTAGATTTTTAAGAACTAGGTTACTTTCAACATAAAAATAGTTGTCGAGTTGGTATAGCGCTAGCCTTCTATGCCCAAGGTTGCGGGTTCGATCCCGGGCCAGGTCGATGGCATATAAGTGTGCTTAAATGCGACAGGCTCATGTCAGTAGATTTACTGGCATGTAAAAGAACTCCTGCGGGACAAAATTCCAGCCCATCCGGCGACGCTGATATAACCTCTGCAGTTGCGAGCGTCGTTAAATGAAACATAACATAAAAATAGTTCTATAGTTAGGTATATATTCTAATGCACTGTTATAGCCCTTCTGCCCCCTACTTGTTTCAAATATAACACTCTAGAGGTCCATGACGCAATTCTAGAGAAATGACCATTTCTCTGTTAATTCGTCCTGCACCTCTCTCATGTTTTCTTGGTAATTAGCGGGGCTTTAAAAATGTTATGGTGGCTCACCAGTGAGGCAAAAATTTCACTAGTCAGCTTGGTGAAATTACAGAAGCACAATTAAAAAATTTGATTTTTTTTCATTCAAGAAAAAATTAATCAGCCCTAGTAACAAGAAAATGGTCACCGGCATAGCTCAGGCAGTAGCGCGTTTACTTGCTGGTCCGGAGTTGCGCTCGGGTGTGAGTTCAATTCCCGCTTGGGCTGATTCCCAGATTTTTCAACCGTAAGGCGAATGTCAGGTAACCTATGGCAAATCCTCGAACTCATCTCGCCAAATGCCATCTCATCACCAATTCCATCGACACTAAATAACCAAGTAGTTGATACGGCGTCGTTAAATAACCAAAAGAAGGGGGGCCACAACACAACAGTGTATTAGAATTTACTGACAAGCATACAACGATTTATATGTTGAAAGTATTTGTACCTGCAAACTGAAGTCACTTGTTTATCATTATATATATAGACCTATATCACGGAAGCCAGTTAAGCTAAAGAACATTTTGCCTTCGTAGATTTCTGGAGAATTACCACTAATATTTACCGTATATTGTAGTAGTTTAACCACACTATAACTGTGGAATGTGTGAATAAAAAGAAGGGAGAGGCTAGAATTATGCAGGCCTACGAATAACACTTTGTTCAACCAAACTTATCAGTTTATCATCTTTATTATACATGCAGCCAAATGAAAATTACATAATGCCGGTATTTAAGTTAATTTTTTTAATTAAATTATTTTACGATGCTGTGTCAACATCTCAGATTATTTAGCGTCTGAATGAGATGAAGGTGATAATGACGGTGAAATGAGTCCGGGGTCCAGCACCGAAAGTTACCCAGCATTTGGTCGTATTGGATTGAGGGAAAACCCCGGAAAAAACCTCAACCAGGTAACTTGCCCCGACCGGGATTCGAACCCGGGCCACCTGGTTTCGCAGCCAGACGCGTTGACCGTTACTCCACAGGTGTGGACTTTAAGTTAAATATCCTTATTTTTAAAATCCGCAAATAATCTCAACTATGTGTCCGATTTCATCATAATATATTTCTTCTGCGTTAGTTCTGTTTTTCCTCTGCACTATCAATGCACCCATAATATTGCATTCCTTTCATTATTTTAACAGTAATGCATTTACGATCATATTCACATTCACCAATAATTCAAAACAGTTGATTGCTCGCACTTAGTAGTGAGAAATCACTTCCAATCGCCCCCACTCACTAGATCACTGCTCTACTAGTGATCAGCTGATCCGGTCTCTCGTCGTCATCACTGGCAACTGGAAATCACCTCTAATCACTGGATCACTGGTTAAAATCACCGTGATCGAAAATGAGCTGTCACTGCTTCACCGGTGAGTGAAAAATCACGTTTTACCCCATCTCTATCCATTTCCATGTGATGCCAAATTCACAGCACCCAGCCAGGGAACATGAAATCCATGGCTGACTTGATGCTCATTTCGCTTCTCTGTACAGTGGCGTCCAATTTTCATTTCCAGTGTTGCCAACATAAATTCTATCCCCGTCAATCTAACACCTAGAAATCCGTCAGAATCCGTCAAAATAAAAAAAAATCCACTTGATATATCTATATACAAATAAAAAGCAAATTTTAACTCAACTTACTTACCAATTTTGATTAAAATAATAGTTTGCCAATCTTTGGCTTGATTACTAGGAAATCTGAAACAGGAGATTCTTCAACGTGGTACGGCACAGGCAGGGCTGTTCAAAGAAAAAGTAAAATCCCCCAGAAATTAAACAATTAAAATGACAGCAGCTAAAAAAAAAGTCAAAAGACGATGTAAATCGTAAATTCCGCCAGAAATTCCGTCACCCGTCAAAGCCATTCATTTCCCGTCTGCTACGTTGAAATTCCGTCGGTTTTGACGGAATTTCCGTTTAGTTGGCAACACTGATCATTTCATCTGTTTTGCGCAGATGGTTGCGTGCGATTCGTACGAGGAGTGTAGTAAAAGCCCGGTTCAGACGGTGCGTGTTTCCGTGATGGATTCCAAGGCGGCTGCGCGAAACGAGGAAACCGGGGCAAATTGAACGCTGCGCTTGCCGCCATATTGTTGAAGAGCAGACGCATAATAGCAGAACGTAAATCACGCAATTTAACGCTGTGATGATCTAAAATTGACAGATTATGGCCATTTTCGACGTTTAACGTAAAATTAGGACGAAAGAAACATATTCGAAGTTTCATTTATATGCGTTAGAACATTAAAGAAAAGAAAATACGTACGCAGCAATTTGTAGAAAACATACTCATACATCCATAAATAGGCCTACACAATACCAACGAGTTAGTATCTAGCTCGTTGCACAATACACATTATAGATTGTATAATTTTACGATAATCAGCAAATTGTTAGGTTTCAGAGAATCTAAAATTATATTAACATACATTACTCTTAGATCACAAGACATAAATATATGCACCTTGATTACACAAGTTCTTATTATAATCAAATTCTTAAGTGAAATAAATATGTGATAATCAGTTGTTGAGTTTTAGAGAATCGAAAATTATATTACCGGTACTTCTAGACCACATAATGTGCGAAGGTAGCCAAATTACATTGAATTCATTCTTCAATTAATAAAGGGAATGCTATCAATTATAAAAAGTATCGGTACCTAATATATTGCAAACAATAGGTAACGTGAAGACCTAAAAACTAAACAATCAGTTTATGCAAGATAAAAAAAACCGCATACTTTTTATGTGTGGATTTTTTACATATTGTATTATTATTTTAAGTAAATAAAATAGATATATTATCATTGCTTGCAGAGTGTTGGTACATAATTTTTACGCACATCTGTAATATCAATAAGATGCCATTCCTTGCTTTTGTTAATAAAATATATCCGGCAAAATGTAAAAGAGTTATTTATAGGTGAACTCTGAATCATAAGTTCACAAAGAAGGCTTAGCTATTATAGCTATTTATTTATTTATTTATCCATATATGGATCTTGAATGAAAGTTTATTATCTTGCAGATAAATTCATTTACATAATAAAAACAAAAAGTTATCTTTCCACTAATGCTTTAACATCTGATGTATAAGTCTAAATAATTCACTCAGTGGGATTTCTCTACAGTCTGATATACCTGTACTAACAATTAAGTACTCTTTATTGTCGTAAACTACTGATTGATTTTTAATGATATTGATATTGTAACAACAGAGATAATAATATATCGTACATTTTGCAAATGGCTTGGAAAATTAAACAGGGATGGTATTATCGCCGCGGTCTCATGGTTAACATTTGGCAGGTTTTTGAGCGGCCTCATGCATAATATTCGGCATGTCTTTGAAATTTATTATTGTTTTCAATTTCTTGTGTCGCCGCTCCAATCACTCGCCTCAATTTCAATAATGCAACCAATAAGCTGCTTCCATTATTAAACGACACTCACTTGTCTAATCCACGTGGACTAAAACCGAGGTTGCAATGTCTTGTGCTGAGGACGAACATTAAGCTATGTGATTAAAAATTATTATTAAAGAGTTATTATCAAGAGTTAAGAAAGCCAACGTACTCGCATATGAAATAATAATAATAATAATAATAATAATAATAATAATAATAATAATAATAGACATTTAACAATATAACAAACTATATAGTGCTTATTCTTATCGAGAAAGTAGACGTGACAAAGTGACGCTTAGTGTGAAACCTACAGAGCAACAATCGGTCGGCAAAATTATGTTTCAAAAGCACACCGCACGTTATTGTATGATGCCGACATGTTAAGCATGAGTCCGTGGCGATAATGTATCATCATATATCATCTTTCAAAATTCTATCGCCATTACTTTTACACTGTTCACTAAAAACACCCGAGACAAAACACAGGACAAGTAAGACAATCGTGTTTACCGCTCTATTTCTACCAGTAGCATGGCGGCGTAAACATGTGCAGACTAGTATCAATTTTGGACAGCACACCAGCGCTCTGTGTGAGTCTAGTATACTATATAACGTCTTTGTGCAAGGTAGGCTATAACAAAAACCTAAACTAACCAAACCTAACCTGTCAAAGAAGCAACAAGTTATACTAAATATTTGTAAAATTGGCCTATGTCTCTATAGTGGGCGGGACGTAAGCAACATTGACCAAACCAACAAAGTGATTATATGCATCTACAAATTATAGATAGTTCTGACGTATAGCAGGTATTCCGAATCTTCAACAAAACTGCAACATTTATGGGATCACAAAACAGCTGTTTACAATGACTTTGAAAACCAACGGCGTAACTTTATTGATATAGCAGGCAAGACCCAACAATTTGACTAGAATTCTGATATACACAAACCACAAATAAGAATATAAAAATGTGGTTATACAATATTTAATAGAATAGTCAATTACTTTGTCATCCATAACCGTAAAAATTCCCAAAGACTGCAACCATTTTATTTTCATTTATTGTCTTGTTTTTTTTTTATCACCAACACGCATTTAGTTTATAATACATCAACAATTAACCTTTCGTACGACCGTAAACATAATTCCATCGACACACATATATTGTAACATTAATTTATACATTGAAAATCGGCATTAGCACAAACACGTGTATTGTACGGTCGGCCTCCGGGTGACAGTTAATTCAGTGTTGCCGACATATGGCCCCGGCTTGTAACTAAAGGTACGGTCACACGTCGCTACTTTTGCAGCGCTACTTTTATACTGCAGCTGCAAAAGTTGCGTGTCGTGTTCACACGTAAGCCAAAAGTAGCGCGCTGCACGCTACTTTTCGTGCTGCGCAACCCGAGTGCTGCAAAAGTTGCAACTGGAGGTTGCGAGTCTATTCACACGCAAGGCGCTACTTTTGCAGCCGCAGTCATGCTGCAGGTTTCCATCTCCATATTGACGTCTCAATATACATTTTGTGGTTATGTTCGCATTATTAAGAAACTCATGCGAAAGCTTTCTTATCTATTATTTGCTTTTCTGTCGTATCTAGTATTCAGAAATTGACATTATTTTTACTATAAAGCTTTTAAAAACGCCTATATACTTAAATGATAACCAGCAGTATATTCACGTAATCAATGTTGGCAACCCTCCTGTTTGAAACTACGCTACGGAAAATTTAAAAAAATAAATTATATCGTCACCAATCATGCTCAGACTGTGTTGTGTATTTAACAACTGTTACAAATAATTTATTTTCATCACATTTAACATTAAAATATATCCAAGCAATAAAAGTATCATTGGCACATTTGGGTGGTAACACTGGTTGCAACCGCAGCAAAAGTTTCAACAAAACCGATATCAAAAATGCTGCGGCTGCAACCCTGAGAACCCTGTTCACACGTCGCTACTTTTAAGTTGCGCGCAACATGGAAAAGTAGCGGGCAGCAGGTTCGGTAGCCGCTACTTTTCGGGTTGCACCGTTGTTCACACGTCGCAGTACAAGAGTTGCGCAGTTTTTTGTACTGCAGCGCTGCAAAAGTAGCGACGTGTGATCGTACCTTAAAGAAGGCTCTGACCGTCTGCATCTTTTATGAAAATCTTCAACTGGTATATTTCGTCCCAAGAGACATTTTGCTGAAACGATCTCTGTGGTTTTTGAACGTACCCGAAAGAGTAACGAAATAGAATCGTTTCGTAAAATAGAAGAATACATAATTTTCGTGCAGTGCTTGCATTTTGATTAAAGTATTGGCTGTAATTTGATGTATCATATAGTTGAGTTGTTACGAATATTGTAACCAAATCACAAAGGTGGTAATCTTTTGAAATGTGTGTGTGTACCTAATTAAAGATTAAAATTAAGTTGGATTGTGAAGTTGCAAATGTCTCATTCTGTATTGAATTTGCTTTTCTTTTCAGATATCAAGATTATATTGTAATTATGGCATACAGTCTTTCTAAAAAGGATATTGAGGAAATCAAGCCGTATGTGGACAAGACGGTACAGAAATTTTTGGGATTTAGTGAACCTTCGTTAGTCACAGCTGCATTGAATTGTCTTACTTCCGGATATGACAAAAGGAAAACAACAAGTAAGTATACTATATTTTGACGTTTTTATATTATACTTTTGTCGCTTAGCCCTCGTTTCACCTTGATTTGGGCGAAACTAGCGCTGTGTAGTTTTCTTCGTACTCCGCTTATACACCTTGCATATACGAATCTGTGACAGGTAATGTTTGGTTAGTTTAGGAGGAGGGGCTCGCGTCAGGAACAGTTAGGCTGTGGCGCATGCGTGGACACCTCTTGTAGTGCTAGCGTGATCCTTACCTGAATTTATTTTCGGGTGTACATCCCATATCAAAGCACGATCAAATCGAGAAGTTCC
This sequence comes from Periplaneta americana, assembly GCF_040183065.1. Taxonomy (NCBI): domain Eukaryota; kingdom Metazoa; phylum Arthropoda; class Insecta; order Blattodea; family Blattidae; genus Periplaneta; species Periplaneta americana. The sequence continues at coordinate 66,500,848 of NC_091123.1, read as the reverse complement.
CATCATGCTTCGGTTGCACATCTTTCATATACGTAGGTTAGGTTTGGTTAGTTTAGGTTTTTTTGCTTTTCTGTCCTAACTAGTATTCAGAAATTGGTATTATTTTTACTATAAAGTATTAAAAGCGCCTATATACTTAAATGATAACCAACAGCATATTGACGTAATCAATGTTGGCAACTCTGCTGTTTGAAACTACGCTACGGAAAATTAAAAAAAAAAAAAAAACAATTATATCGTCTATATACTCTATGTTGTACATTTAGCAACTGTTACAAATCATTTATTTTCAACACATCTAACATTAAAATGTATCCAAAAAGTAAAAATATCATTGGCACATTTGGGTGGCAACAGTCGTCGCAACCGCTCAAAAGTTTAAACAAAACTGATATCAAAAGTGCTGCGGCTCCAACCCTGAGAACCTTGTTCACACGTCGCTACTTTAAGCTGCGCGCAGCATGAAAAAGTAGTGGGCAGGAGATTCGGCAGCTGCTACTTTTCGGGTTGCACCGTTGTTCACACGTCGCAGTGCGAGAGTTGCGCAGTTTTTTGTACTGCAGCGCTGCAAAAGTAGCGACGTGTGACCGTACCTTTATATTTCCAAATTTCTTCTCCCCCACCATATTTTTCACCAATTTTCAGTATCCCCAATAGCTCACTTAACGTTTGATTTAATTCCTCGAATTTTTTTTACCATCATGTTTCTCAATTCTTTAAAATCCACAACAATATTCCCAACATACACTGCATTTGAATCTTAAATTACTTCTTTCAAGGGACAAAATTCCGGCACACCGGCGATGCTGATATAACTTAACCTCAGCAGTTGCGAGCATCGTTAAATAAAACGTAACATTTTAACTTCTTTCAATGTTTAAATGTTATGTTTTTTTATTTAACGACACTCGCAACTGCAGAGGTTATATTAGCGTCGCTGGATGTGCCGGAATTTTGTCCCGCAGGAGTTCTTTTACATGCCAGTAAATCTACTGACATGAGCCTGTCGCATTTAAGCACAACCTGCAACCTTGGGCATAGAAGGCCAGTGCTATACCAATTTGCCAACCAGGTCGACACTTCTTTCAATCCCACTCTTATTACATCACTTCCTCTTCTATTTTCCTATCCCGACTTATGTATTACCTTTTCCCATCACTCGTTTTCTTTCCTTTTCCCATGCATTTTAGTATTTGATGCTTACATAAATTTGGCAACCTTGCATTTTTTGTAATACGTGAGTTGAAATTGGAACTTTTCAAAATCATTGCTGCTCCATTAAGAAGTTTTCTGAAGACATGGTAACCAGCAATGTGCAACATTGATCTGATCCCACTATATACCCAATAAACTCAGAATAACTACCTACTTGACTTTACTATTTTTGTAGTAACTGACAGACAACATTTTGTTAAAAGTTTGAGTATAAAATTATGAAATTAGTGCTTGCCACTTAGTGACTATTATTTCAGAACTGTGAGTATAATGTAATCATGCAAAGTGTGATTCCTTGTACATTTTTACTTACTTGAACTATTGTTTCTTCCAAAATTGTATCTGATTCAGACTCTACAGTCCTGATCTAAGCAAATGTCGACAGTGAATAGGCCATTATCACTTTCATTAATATTGCTATTGATTGTATGTAGTCATATTTTTTAGCATTGTCAAATAAGTAAGAAAGTAATGAAGTTATAAGGATACTCTGTAGTGTTGAGTTAGATTGTGTGTTGTTGCAGATAAGCTGGCCTCGTTACTGGACGACAAGAAGGCTGCCAGACTTACAGAACGCATATTTGACCTAGCAGAGGAATTAAAGTCAGCCCAACGGGCATCAAGGAAAAGACATCATGACAGTGAACCTAGACAAGATGATAAAGAGGTATCAAAAAAAGCCAAGATGAAAGCTAGTTCAGAGCCTGAAGTCACAACAATTCCAGCACCAGGCAATCCAAGTCCTGGTCAACTCACTACACTGCAGGTAATTAACCAATAAAATTCTTGATGTAGTTATACTATTGCAATAAATTAAACCCTTCCAAAATTTTGCTTTTTCATTATCTCAGGGGTGAGGTTCGGCAGAAAAAATTAGACTATTTAAAGTTGGCAGCATTTTCTTTTGCTACATAATACAGTCAACTCCAGATATAGTGAACCTCTGCAGACTTCCATATTTCGTTCACTATATCCAAAGTGTCTCTTCCCTAACCTTAAATGACAGAAATGAATGAAATTGTGAACAAGAAAATAAAATATTTCATTTCTGTGGAATGGATTACACTGTATACTGTTACTCACAGTTGAGTTACTTAAACTATGTTGTCGATCCACGTCCACTTGCGAAAGACCATGGTCAATGTGACTTATAATATTCACCTTATGTTCCAAAGAAAACACTTTACGCTAGGCTGCCCAGACATCCCTGATTTCCGGGAATAGTCCCAGGTTTTGAGTTGCTGTCCCCAACGAGCAAAGTCTCCGTCTTTGTCCCCGGAAATTAATTTTGTTCCCAGAACCTTTGATTTTTGTTTCAATAGCATTTTACACGTAAATATTTAAGTATCATGATGGAACTGCTGCGATTCATGCACATTTCTGAACGGTTCTCAATATGGGACAGAAGACCCAGCGAGCACAGTATGAAATAATCTGTATTCTTTGAGAAGAACATAACATCTTTGTCTTTGGTCATCTTAGCATTCACATTGCGTGGCAGCATTAGAACTGCCGTAACATCCATTTCTAAGTAATTAAAAAAAATTAATTTTATGACAAACCAACAGGTAAAAAATGGTATGATGTTTTTCAACATTGACAAAAAATCCATTCCATTTGAAAATATTCTCAAAATAGTGTCATTAATCATGTGTCTTTCAAGTAGTAATTCATCTGTTGAAAGACTTTTCTTCACAATGAACAATCTGGACTGATGAAAAGTCAAGAATGAAAGTTGAAACAGTCAAAGCTTTGTTACAAGTGAAAACAAAATTTTATTTCTCATGTGAAAAACTTAGTGTGAAAGTGTATGGGAATGAACAGATCTGTAAAAAGATACATTCTTCAAACAAATACTTGTAAACTGTGTGTGTGAAAGTTCAGGGTGTACAATATTATGTGAAAGATTTCCATGCATGCGTCAGTACTGAAATTGTATTTGTAGTGGCTGTAATTATGTATAGGAGTTACGTGTGTTTATGCATTTAATTCAGAAAGTTAAGATACTCTATAAATTTAGTGTGCAAAATTCTATAATTATATCTACTGTTGCATGTATTTCCTGCAACATTTCGACAGAGAGTGACTAGGTAAGCGTTTTTGGTTTTTCTTGAAATTGCCGATGTCCCCTGACGGACCATAAAAAATCTGGTCAGCCTACTTTACGCTTCGACATTTTTATACGGTACATTAACTGTTGGAATACTAGAAACAGACTGATGAGGTAGAAATGACAATGCTGTTATGGTGTGACTGCATACTCAGTCTTGGAATTTCCCAGGTCACTTAATGGAAACAGGAAGAGGGTTGATGGAATTTGGAAGCCATCGAAATCTTACCTTCATTTATGCTTTGGACATAATGTCCGTCCCCTTTTAATAAAAGAAGGCAATTTCAATTTCCGTTGTTTCAATGCTATCTGTCATAATGGAAATGTTTCTGAGAACAAAAGGCAGTTCTTTGATGGTGGAGGATTAGAAATAACAGTAGAGTAGTGTGCCTGAGAACAGAATGTCAACCCTTCGACAGTGGAGTGAGGCAAGGTCGTCACGCGTTGCCTGGATTTACAGTACAGCTCATTGTCTAGGAATCGCTAATCCTACCTTTGTCCTTTGACTAAAGGAGTAAGAAACTTAGAATATTGTTCTCAGCACATTCTTTCAATTTTATACAAGAAGGTCTGACTTCAAATAAGAATTTGTCAGGATACAAGATTCACTATAACCGAAGCGAGGGTTGACTATAAACGGAAATATTAATGTACTTTTTAATGTATGTGGGTCGGGACCAATGATTTAGGTTCACTATAACCGAGGTCACTGTATCTAGAGTTGACTGTATAACATTGTCGTACACAATGATGTGTTGATAGTAATTACTGTCATTTAGTAATGTTGGAATAATGAACATTGGGCTTTTGCCATAGACGCATTTTTTAAGAACAATCACTTGGCTACACAAACACAACATCTTTTAGGCGTCACTTTCATATCAGAAGAAATGGGAATGTTCTAACCTGTCAGACGATTTTGAATTGGGTTTATGGTCGCTCTAGAACTGTATGTAGTCCAGAAAATGTGGAGAAAGTGACAGCAGAATTCTTGTTGGTCTGTTCTTCAGCATTTACAAGCCTTGGGTATGTCGGACAGAAGCGTTAGGTGCATCATGCATTATGATTTACACTTCCATCTATTTAAGTTACAAATTGAGCGAAAATTAAATCCTCATGATTATCGCAGATGCAGTATTCTGAAATTCTTGCTTTGGCCTGCACGGTCGCCTGATCTATCAGGAGCTGATTTCTTCCTGTGGGATTTACTCAAGGGAAAAAGTGTATCAAGAATGACCTCACACAATTCAAGATTTGAAGCACAAAATTGGAACCAAAATTCAAGAAATTCCATAGGACATGCTGCAGAAAGTGATGGACAGAGTCAAGCACCATGCAGAGATTTGTGTCAGGTCTGGTGGAACTCACCTGAGTGGAGTTAAGAAATGAACGTAAAACTAAATGGTATACTTTAAGGAATATTTTCATTTGGTGTACAGTATTATTTTTCCAATTGGAGTTGTTTTCCGAATCATAAATTTTGTAATTCTTTCTGCTGGGCCTTGTATAAAGATAAATTTTATTATGCTGCAAAAATTCGGTTTGAAGATCTTTACAAAGATTCATGTTTTTAGCATCCCTTATACAATATCGAAAACATTTTGTTCTTGCCATTTGTGGACAGTGTTTTCTTTTACACTGTTGGGCAGTGTTTGTTCAGGTTAAGTACTGTATCTAGAGATTCAATTGTACTAGTAAGTGATTAATTTTTGTAGTTAGAATGTTATAGTTTTTCTTGAATTTTATCCAGAATTTTTAATGCAATTTGTTTTGGTAGATTGTTTGATGTGAATTCTTCATTTGCCAGTAATCTTTGCAATTCCTTCACAGATAAGGATTTAGATTATACATTTTCTGTAAGTTCCATGTACAAGACTTTAGTACCAAATTTTCTGTTATTTTACTCAAAAGATTTACGAAATTTGTAATATGGTAGAAAAACACTACTTTCATTCAGCATGTTCACGATAACTTTGTAATACTTCTTCAATGATTTGATGATATGAAAAGTACATTTTCGAATTTGACCATCAATTTAACTAATGTTAAATTAGATCTCCCAACTAGGTCTAGTAGACCCGTCGACCAACAGCAGGTGTGACATTCTGGAGTTGTGTGTGTGGATGAAGTAGCCACTAAAACATTAAAATATGGTGTTCACTTAAATCGGCTACAACTTGCCATTTTGTATTCCAATGGATACCATCCCATTGTGGAATCCTGAGAAACGAGAATGTGGGTGCTTTAGCAAAGAAGGACAGCACTGCAACTTACAGACCTGTTACTAAATCTACGTATTACTCTGTGAAAAGATTTATTAAATTTACATACTTAGACTTAAACTAAAATTTGACAACACAATCTGAAGGGAAAAATAGAATTCTCTGCGTCATAATCCACAGTTACTTCCCGATTTACCACGCAAATCGTCTGTAGCTGCATTTAGATTGGCAACAGGCCATGACTGTTTGGCCAAGCATCTGCATAGACTTGGAATATATCAATCCCCTAACTGTCCATTGTGCAACTCAAACCAAGAAATGGATTCGGAACTCCTCAAAATCTGTGCTTCAGTGGCTGACCATGACAATATCTTTGAAAAATAGTGGAGTGCAAGAGGTCAAATGACTTTATTGTCAAACGCCTGACGTTAGAAAACAACAAAAACATTTAACTAATGTCAGAATTTAAGAAATGAAAATAGCTCTTTGAGAATTCTTCAATACTTGAAATTCATCAAATTGCCTTGATCATGGTTGGTAAACTGGTCATTAGTGTGACATAGATTTACTTCTTATTTAGAGGAAATAATATCTTGTTTGATTTTTCGTTCGAAAAATTAATCGTACTCGTATTAATGGAATCCATAAGCAATAATAGTAACGAACAGACAGCTGAGGATATAATTTTCCTCAGATTAACTTACTCACAAGCAATCACAGTGACTAATAAGACACCCAAGGATGTCTGATTGTGATTAGCTCCTGGTATTCATTTCACAGAGAAATTATACTCTCAAACCTTGCCGTACCTCTTTCCTCATACCGTTTTGTGTATATTTCAGATAAAAGAGATGATGGCAAATGCACAGAAGATGATAGAAGAGCGGAAGCGAGCTTTGAATGCACTGAGAGTAGATGAAACTCCTCCGATGCGTAGTTTTGTATTTCGTAATGATGATGCTCTTCCAATACGTCCAAGTTTATATGGACTACCTCCTACATCAGCTATTCCATCGCTCATACAGCGAGGAGATCCAGACAAGGCCAGAAAGATTGCTCAGCTTCAGGTATAGTTTAAGTGAAATTGTATCTAATCATTTTAGTTTGAATTGATTAATTTAGTAATAATGTGATGTCATCTCACAGACCATATGAAATAATTTCACACACCTTTAGTTTTATATTTTATATAGAGAAGATAAGATTTTCATTTTTATATTCTCCTTTTCCCTATTTTTATTTGGTTCCTTCTTTCTTTACTCATAGATTTCTTTTCTTTTCTTTCAGTCCGATATTTAATTCTTTCTTTTATTAATTATTTATTTCTCTCTTTCTTTTCTTTTTCTTTTGTTTTGCCCATTTTTCTTTTCCTCTTCTGTTTTATTCCTTGATCTAATATCTCCATTATTTTTCTTCTTTCGTTCTGTCTTAATTTTTTCATTACTTTTCTATTTGTTTCATTTTATTCTTTTTGTTTATTACTATTTCTTTTTTTTCTTTTTCTTTCTTTTTTCTTTCTTTCTTTTTTCTTTCTTTCTTTCCTGCGCATTATTTCTATTTTTCTGCTTCTGTCATGCATTTTATTTGTTTTTCCTGCCTCTTTCTCTTAAAACCGAAGTTGTTGTTATGATGATGATGATGATGATGATGATGATTATTATTATTATTATTATTATTATTATTATTATTATTATTATTATTATTATTACCACCACTACTGTTATTACTACTATCGCTACCACTACCACTACCTCTACCACTACTACTGTTACTGATACTGAAAATAATTGTAAGCTAGTTATTTCATAATATTACTCTAAGTTGCAGCTTTGATGCTCTGTACATACTGCAATTCTGTATTCGAGTTCCATCTTGGAAATTGATATTTGTTGTCAGTTTTATGCTCTGTGTTTTCTTAAGTCTCCATAATATTTTAGTTGATGTCTTAGTATTAGTAGTATTTATTTATTTAACCTGGTAGAGATAAGGCCGTGAGGCCTTCTTTGCCCCTCTACCAGTGGATTACGACTATATTATGAAGAATAAAATTACAATTAATATTAAATTTACAATTACAATTACAATAAGAATCAAAGTAAGAAAAGATTACCTGATTAATGAAAGCTAGACAATTTATCATAGAAGTAAAGAACAGAAATATTTTTTGTATTTACTGAATTACAAATTAAATCTAGAATAACAAAATTGTATAGTGATGAAATTACCGAATATTGAAATATTTTGTGATAGATTAAGAGAACTATTTACAAGAAAACATGTCTGAATGAGTCTCAATTACTGAACAAGTGCCTAGTAAATTTGCGTTTGAATTCAATTTTATTTCGACAGTCCCTGATGCTAGCAGGTAGTGAATTCCAGAGTCTTGGCAGGACTATTGTGAAAGAGGATGAGTATGAGGAAATGTGATGGGATGGTGGGATGTCTTACTGATCCTGTATAACAAAATTTCGCTGTATATATTCGTTTGGTGAAATTGAAGAGGAGAAAAAAATAATACCAACATATGGGTATTCTTGGACAGATTAAAAAAGTATTCGTATTTAAACATTTCTTGAAGTTTGATCTTCATCCTACTCTACTTAATAATGTAATTTTTATTTAGGGGCCTATGTTATGTAACCACAAAAGTTACTGAGGAAACATTGCATAAAGAAAAATAAAAAAATGCACATGCAAATCAATGTAACAGTGAATAATTCATGTTTTGTCATTTACAGGCTCAGATTCAGTCAAAACTCTCAACTGGCATGCTAAGCCTTCCTCCCATACGACCAGTTGTGCAGGATAAACCAACTCCATTGATCCTGGATGACGAAGGTCGTACTGTGGATATAACTGGCAAGGAGGTTCAGCTTACACATGTTGTTCCAACTCTGAAGGTAAGTTCGTTGTTTTATTTATTTACTTGGTTATTTAACGATGCTGTATCAAATAGGTTATTTAGAATTTGATAGAATTGGTGATAATGAGATGATATTTGGCAAGATGAGGCCAAGGATTCACCATAGATTACCTGACATTTGCCTTATGATTGGGGAAAACCTCGGGAAAACCCAACCAGGTAATCAGCCCAAGCGGGAATTGAACCCATGTCTGAGTGCAACTTCAGATCGACAGGCAAGTGCCTTAGCCGACAAAGCTACATCGGTGGCTTCGTTGTTTTAGGTTACTTGAGTGCAGAAATGGCACTGTCGATCGAATGTGATTCTTTTTTACTGTACATGGGAATTGAACAGCTCTTTAAAATGTATGTGATGAATCTATTGTTCAAGCAAATTTTAAAATTTAAAAAGTTTAAAATGACATAAATTTTAATCAGAAAAATTCTTAAAAGTTTTTGTTGCAGAATATAGTTTTTGTTCAATAAAACAGAAAAACTATGTCACTCATTTTGTCAAGTAGTGTGTTCTATAACCTAATCTGCCTGAGAAAAGCGCTCCTAACTGATCACAAGTGCTGTATTTGGATATTTCTTTTGGTACCACACTGTAAAAACATTTGGCTGAGTAAGGAGATACTTTTTTATCTTAAAACATTATAGAGAGGATTGCCTGATTCTTCGTGAAATTTCATGAAGCTGTAAAGTAGAAGTTTATTAATTTTTATTTAAAAAAATTTGTTTATTGTCACCCAACACATTCGGGTCAGCATTCCTGTTGTTACACTACTTACATCATTTATGTATTTAGCATGGCTAATGAGAAAGACAGACTCCTGCACAAATCGGAGTCACGTGATTATCATGCTCTAGTCATGGCCATCTTGACAATCGCCTAATATAAACAAATACCTTACTATAATAATACCGGACAGCTAGCAATTTTACGTGCGAACGACACTGGTGCTGCTACCTAGCCTGCCGGTGTGGTGATACTCTTGAAACAAGCTGTAATCAACTGCAATGTATATTGTTGCTGGGCTAGTTAATAGTTTTATTAATTAGTGCTGTGTTAAAATGTCAGGATGTATATTATGTGCTGTTTATAATTGCTACAAAATTACAGCATTACAAATTGCTCCAAATCGTATTTTCGATTTACAAGGGATCATAAAATGTGAGTCAACAACATTTTTTAGTAGGCCTAATTCCTTCGTCTTTGTGTTGATAGAAAAATACAAATTGGCTTTTTTATCTAGACCTAATAAATGAATAGAAGTTAAAATGTATCGGAAATTTTAAGGTTTTATCAAATTAAGTTTTTTTGTTGTCCACATGCCTTTACTAATTATTACAAGCATCAGATTACTATCAATTTTATCTTTGCTGTTGTCAGCAATGCGTATATAAAGCATTATTGTAAATTCATTCCTAATATCAGAATTGATTTTGTCTCACTAAACCAAAGAAAATATATGTGACATTTAATTACGGAAAGTAATATGAAGTATGGAATATTTCTCATAATATGCAGCTTTGATATAAGATAATAATTTTACATTAAATATTAATCAACATTTCTTAAGTGTTTCATATATTACTCCACATTAGTAACTCATGTTTTAAACAATAGTCAGAATCCTGCTATGTTAATATTTGTATATGTGGACGTAATTCCATCCCGCTCCGCTAGATGTCAGGTCCACAATATTTCGCACTCACGCCAATGCTGCTAGTATACAGCTGTCCGGTATTATTATAGTAAGGTATTTGATATAAATACATGTTCAAAGTTCTAAAAAACAAAGGAATTGCTATATTAAACTCATGTTAAACGTGCATTTATATATAAACTTGATCAATGTTGGCCATGTTATGCCTAAGAATGCGACATCACGCCATAGCCTGTCTTTCTCATTAGCCACGTGTATTTAGTGACCGACTCATGCTCTTCTCTTCCATTATTCATCAACTGTGTCTTTACATGTCCATTCATTTCACTCATAATGTCCTATATTTTGTAATTGAATTATATATCACTAACTATCGTATTAATCCTATCCTATTCTATTTCCCCCTATTCCTAACAATTTCATGTACTATTTAATTCAGTCTTTATTTGCTCTACAATTCCTGTTCATTATCATTTCTGTCTCTTATTTTACTAAATACTTCTGAAGTAATGCTATTTCTTATTTCAGAAGTATTCTTCTTTATTTATTTCTTCTGGGCATTTTTTCGTAGAAGTTTATCTCCCACTTTTGATATTGGATCCTTATGACCACTATGATATAAATTAATTTTCATGTTCCCTATACCTCTTGATACTTCACTTCTTTCTTTAATACTTCCTAGTCCCTACTGACATGTATCTTGGCTAATCCCTACTCCTAGCTCACCTTACTCTTTAATTCATTACATTACGCATTATTTTTAACCTTTTTATTAAGTATAAACACCACTATCTTTTACAATTACTCAATTACTTTTCCCGTCTTTTCTCTGTACAGATTCCTCTGCTATTTTTTTCCTCCACTGACACACCATTTTCTTAAGTTATAGATTGTCTTTTCTTTGTTACTACCCATTTGTTTCTCACTATCTTAGCTATTCACATTATCTATATTTCCCCTTCTTGTGGGTAAATCATAAAACAGCAAATGCCAGTAGGGGAAGTTATCCCCACCCTCGCCGCTCGGCACCTCGCTCACTTGCTCTCTCTCTCTTACTGTCTCTCTCTACTATCTGTCCTGATTCGGTGGATTAATGCCTACTGCCTTGCACGTATTTCATATTTTACAACACAATACTTTTTTCCTCGAACTAACACGTACTAATACACAATACAACCAAATTAGGGCACATTAGACAACAACCACATGTACTAACACAACACAATACAACCAAATTAGGGCACATTAGACAACAAACACATGTTATGTGGTTTTTTCATAAAACAACACACCTGTTAACTTTGCACTTTCCTCGAAGTAACATACATTGCATTTCTGCAATACGTTACGACAGTTCCCTTGAACAAAAATAGATTCATTTTCCCATCTACCACCAACTCACTTCGGTAGCCAAGAGGTCTAAAGCATGACCAAAAAGCGTGCGTGCGTTTCGTTAGGAAGATACTCAGATCGAATACTACCCTCTGCGAAGTCATAAGAAAAAAAAAGAGAGAGACATGAAGCAAGGAACAGAGGAGAGGCTGGAGAGACAGAGGGAGACAGGACGAAGTTCCTCTTTTGCTTCGTAGACACCGCATTCACTCTTTTTGTTCCACTTTCCTCCACTAGATGTCACCCCCACCCTAAACCCCTATTTCCACTCTTTCCCGCTAGAGTGTGTGGTGAGCTTGTATGGGAAAAGTGGAAAGGGGTCGTGGCGGAGCTTAGCATTCACTGTTTTACGATTTGCCCCTTTTTGTCACTAATCCTCCTTCCCCCCCCCCCCCTTTTCTTCTTTCCTGGATTCCTCTTCCTTCTTCAGCTGGCGACCTACATTCTCTTGGACTCACTTGCTGACACCACAGAAGTCTCCACTATTTCTCTCACTTTCTTTTAATTGCACATTTCCAATATCCATTCCCAACACACATTCACTAACACTTCGTATGTTTCCCGTGACTGTTATTTTTCTTGCTCTTCAGTTTTAAAAACATTAAGTTCTTCCTTTTTCTTCCAAGTATTTCACTTTACTTCTCAACATATTATATTTCTTTTGTCGTCCTTCTAATTTTTTATTAAATATGTCAGTGGTCTCCCTTAATCTCCCGATATCAATTCTATTTAATTTTTTCACCATGCTTTCTTCTCACTTCAAATCGACTTCTGTACACTACTTTACTTTACTACGTTAGCAGGAGCTCAGTCACTCATGTCTTACACATCACTCTGCTTGTTGAGGACTCGATTTTAGCTTGGCTGTCACTTCCCACTACCCTTAAATGACACTTATTCTAAAAAGATTGTCAGTTATGTTACTTACAAATGGCTTTTAAGGAACCCACAGGTTCATTGCCACCCTCACATAAGCCTGCCATTGGTCCCTATCCTGTGCAAGATTAATCCAGTCTCTATCATCATATCCCACCTCCCTCAAATCCATTTTAATATTATCCTCCCATCCATGTCTCGGCCTCCCCAAAGCTATTTGAAAACTATAAATTAAAAGTCTGTCGTATTTCTTTATGTCTTTGGAAGCCATGAAAGATCAGAGAATTATTGTTCTGTTTATCATTGGTTGCAGCAGGGCTCCTTATACCATGTTACCTTTCCCAATCTTCACTCATTATAAAACAATGAAAAAATGGCTAACTTGCCATCCAGCTCTTTAACCTATCTTCTGATACATGATAGGAGCCTTGTATGTGACCACTAGACATTTGCACTGTGAAGAATTTAAGAGAGAATTAAAAAATAAAAATAGAAACTTGATATTGTCTTACAAACAGTTCTCCTTTTAATGAGCTTCGAATAATTTCTCCAGATTATTAACATAATAGTAGAATTGTTTGTATTGTAGATTGGCATCATATCTGTATCAATAACAATTTGATTGTAATGTCTTTAGGCAAACATCCGAGCTAAAAAACGTGAGGAATTCAGGCAGCAGCTACAAGAGCGAGTGGTGGAGGACTTGTCAGAAACACATTTTTTTGATCCACGCATTGGAATGAAGTCTGCTGTTCGTAACAAACGGGCACTCCGGTTCCATGAGCCAGGCAAGTTTCAGCAGTTGGCCGACAGAATGAGGATGAAGGTATGTGCCGACCCCTGACAATGTTACTGTCCAGGATGAAGGTACCGTATATCCAGTTGGCACTGAAATTGAAGAAGATTAAAATCAGGAGGAGAAGAACCATATGTTGATATCAGCAATGCCGTGTTTGTAGTAAGATAGGATTTGTGAAACATTAAATACTAATAGGTAACTAAAAACTGCTGAAGTGAAATTACATCTCATTTCATCAGTTTATTTACTTACTTTGGTTCACCTTTGCGTAAGCAGGACTTAAGAGCTTATGCCCTGAATTAATTTGCTCCATAGTAAAGCATGTGAATATTTGGAAAACAGTTGCATATCTTTATGTAAGAAAATTTGATGATTTCATGAGTAAAAGTAGCTCTACATTTCATGATTTATCTTTGTCTTCTTTCGAATTTTATTTCCATGTGAGAAAGGTGAATATTTGAACTTATGAGCCAGATCTTATATATGAGGGCAATTTTTTTTCAACCTCCTATAGGGTATGAAATTAAAACGAAAATGAATAGTAAAATGGTTTTATTGACAAAAGTTAAGTACACCTATCAGCTACTTTACAACATAATTACCATGAAGATTGAGGCATTTATCACACCGATGCACCAGCTTTCCAATACTCTCTGCAAAAAAAGTTGCTGTCTGTCTGTTGAGCCAGGTCTAGATGATGTCCTGAAGCTCTACATTGGAGTGAAACTTCTGTTCTCCCAACCATTTCATTACTGGGAAAAGGCGGAAATTGCATGGTGCCAGGTCTGGGCTATAGGAAGGATGATTAAACACTTCCTATTGAAATCGTTGATGCAGCAGAATTCAGTCGGAATTGTGATGAAGCAGGACAACACCTGAAGACAGCATGCCTCTCCGTTTTGTATGGCTCTTTGTAGTCTTTGCAATGTCTCACAGTATGCATCTGCATTGACTGTGAACCGCAGGTCCATAAAATCAACCAGTAACACACCTTGCTGGTCCCAAAACAATGTAGCCATCAGCTTCTTGTTGCTGAATGTGTATTTAAACTTTTTGGACTTATTTGGGGAATTGGGGTGCATTCACTGTTGTGATTGCTGTTTGGTTTTTTCATTGACGAAACGAGCCATGTTTCATCACCTGTCACATTTGTTTTCAAAAACTGTTAGCCATTGATCTCGTAACGCAGCAGAAACATTAAGGCTGATGCAGTTCGCTGATTCTTGTGGTTGTTAATCAGCATATTGGGTACCCATTGTGCATAAGTATCCAAGGTGTTCTGTAACATGGTGTCGAGGACTGACCTTGAAATTTCGAGGAAGTCTTTGGACACTTCAAAAATCGTGAAGCGAGGCCTCTCACGAACCACTTGATCCACTCACTGCACGCATTCATATCCTGCCACAGACTTTCGTCCCTGACCACCATCATGAATGTCTGTTCGGCTATCTCAAAATTTCCTGCACCATTCTTGTATAAAGTTTTCACCATACACATGAGTCATTCTGTGGTGAATTTTCTGACATATCGATAACACTACACAACTCGCATTTGTTGGGAGAGTCGATTGTAGTGGAAATCTTTACATGCCCTTAGCCAAGCTTCAACTGAAGAGTTGCCTTAGCAGTGGTGGTGATAGTGGCAAAGGGGAAGCGTGACGTCCTGCCTCTTATTACTTCACTGACCACCTGGGTCACCATCGGAGGTTAAAAAAAATAGTTCTTGTAGAATTATTTGTTGTAGGTTCTGACAGATTGTATTTTAATAGAATACGAAATTGTATGTATAGTTTTAAATCTAATGGCAGGTATCTGACTGCCTTATTCACCCAAGCATCCCCATCTATGAACAATGAAGCATTTTCATTTTGCCACCTTAGGTGCTGCAGGACGAATATAAGATTGTTCCACTGGTAAAATTGTTCACCTGCTTTTGGAGAAAATTGGGTAATAATGGTATAATTTCTTCATAATCAAGGTATATTATGCTAACATTATGTAAATATATAATAAAATTAACTGATTCCAGCTAGTTTTATTATTATATACTTAAGTAATTTTAACTTAGCAGGCCTTGATCATTCATAACTTTCCATTAGATTGACAGTATGAATGTATTAATATTATAAAAATATTATGATTTATTGTTGCATTCCTCAAGTAGTTATCTTATTGTGTATCCATAATGAAGTTAAAGGTTACTTACAAAAATCTTTACAAATATTGAGTGTTTAAATTGTATACAATGATATATTTGTCAATGATTACTACTTAAAAGTGTTGTAGATTACTTTCACAGAACCTATCTTACTTTTTAAGCATTGAGCATGAATGCTGAATCTGATTCATATTCAGAATTACCTTCCATCATTAATTATATTAGATTAAGAAGAAAAAAGTCAGTTGAAAGCAGCTGTGATTGCTTCTACTTTACCTTAAAAATTGAATTCTTCAATAAAAAAGAATTATGCATTAGTAAAATAGATATAATTTACCATTGTGAGGATAATTTATATTTGAGAAGGTAATAAATAATGTCTTACTATATGAACATCAAAAACATGTGGTAATGTTTTGGTTAAGGCCACCTTAGGCTGCAGGCTGGAAGATCGTGAATTTTATTCCTTATGAGGTCATTAATTTAATCCTTCCAGCTATACTATGACACTGGGGTGTGAACCTCAGTGCCATATGTAACAGAAATGTGTACCAGGAATATTTCCTTGGAGGTAAAAGCAGTAGTATGAGGACTGACTTTCTACTGCTACCCAGTGCCAATCGTCCTTTAGTGTGAGAGCCTTAACATCCCATTACTCTAGGGCCTTTCAGGGTCTTTAATGGTATAGCTTTGCTTTTGCTTATACAGGGCGAGTCAAACCTGAAGGACTGTCACTCCTGCTGTCCCTTGGATCTGCAGTTTGTGAAGCAGATCATCAGCTTTCGCAGATAACATTCTTGTCTTCTCATGACACTGCAGTGTGACAAGTGATCTTTCACGTAACTAGTGAATTATAAGGAAATGAAAATAATCCTACCTGAAATTCACAGAATTTGTCAAAATGGCCTCCATTACATTCTGTACAAATTGTGTACTTGATGTATCAAGTTCTGGGATACTCGCTGCACCTCATCCACACTGATACTGCATATTGTCCATGTACAACATCTCGTCTTATCGAGAACAGAACTCGCCATTTACTAAATAATTTAACAACACAATGTGTCAATGGTTGTGTGGCCTCTGGAAAAAAACTACTGAAAAATTGAGTGAATGCAACTCGCACAACTTCTTCAGTAATGTTTCAGTGAGGAAAATGTGCTTCTTTACTGTGTATCATGTTTAAAAAAACTTATTTCTCAATAGAGTTCAAAGAGTTTACTAACTTAGATTGACAATGTAAATTACGAGCATAGTGCAACAACTGGTAAAGAAAATTTACACATTGTGTCCTGGGCTGACCTTAAAGCAGACCTAAGTTGCCGGCATTCTTACCATGCTACAAGATTACTGTGTAGCATTTAGTGCATTGAATTTTCCTGACCTTATGTATATTGTGTCACAGAACTTACACATCACTGCAACATGTGTATAGAAGTGATGGACATTTTGAGTAACTGCTCCGATATTCAGATAAATTCTCTCCATTTTCGTAAATAAATATGTAATTCACTAGTTACGCGAAAGTTCACTTGGCAAACTGTAGTGCTATGAGACTGCAAGAATTTTGTTTTTGAGAGTTGGAGATCTGCTTGCCAGGCCGTAATGTGAAGAGACGGCAGATGTACCAGTGTCTTGGGTTTGACTCTCTCTGTATAAGGATACGGTATATTTAAATTTAAAGAAGTCAGTAGCTTCATTCTTTTTTATGAAGATTAAAATTATATAGAACAACTCAGATGATATTAGTATTGAAACTACATAGAAATTAAGAAATTTTCTTAAATTATCTAAATTCTGTATATTCTGTGAAGAATATTTTTTGATATTCATGCCATAGAGATATTAGTCAGAATAAATTGTCATAAATCACTTGATATATTCATATGTAATCTTTCAATTTAATACGTCAGAATGCTGTTAAATTTGTATTGAAAACAATGAAGTTACTGAAAGGGGTAGGGATGCCAAAGAAACTGCATAAGGCACGTCATTTGTATGTTGCAGGCTCAGTTGGAGAAACTTCAGAATGAGATCTCGCAGATTGCGAAGAAAACAGGCATCTCTTCTGCTACTAAATTAGCTCTCATTGCCCCCAAAGCTGAGCTTCGTGAAGAAGAAATCCCTGATGTTGAGTGGTGGGATTCTGTTATTCTAACTGAAGACAGGTATGTTAACTTGTGTTAATTTACAATTCATGTTGGTTTTCTTCAGATAAGTCTATTCTTAATACAAGTAATATTCAATTGGTCAATTATATGACATCACTCTTTTGTCACTTATCACATAACATACATAACAAACAATAAGTTAAATAATAACATTAATAACACATTAAACAATTTTGATAAAGTTAACAAAAGAGGAATATACATGTTAAAATGTAATACATGTGAACAAAAATACATAATTTAAGAGGCATATTGGTCGACAAGTTAACATATAAATGAAATAAGTATAATAATCCTTCAATAACTGTCTTTTTAACCTAATAAATAATACAAGAAATTACATTAGGTCATTACACAATCAAATATGACTAGCGCTTTCGCCAATTAAATGGCATCTTCAGGTCTAATTAGCATATGGTAATGCTTTAAGCATAAAGACGTAGGTAAAAAGCAACATAATAAAATATGATGAATTGCATGATGTGAGATAATTAAAACAATATTATATGAATGACTGTACAATCACGAAATAATGTAATAATAATCACTTGAAAGGTGTAGTGGTTATAGTGATTGAACCTCATATAGAGTCTAGATGTTAAAATACAGAATCCATGCATTAAGTAGAAGGCTGCAAAAACATGTGTGCAGCTTAGAAGTATAAAGATGACACTGTTAAAATGGGTAAAAATGTTGCAGCAGTCATCACGACTCAAAAAATGGGTAGTGTGTTATGAATCTGTAAGAATCAATAAAAAAGTGTTTAAGTAAGAAAAGTAAAATATACGGAGCAAAAAGGAAGTTATTTAGCAATAGAAAAAACTTGAAAAATTTGAAGCTGTAGGAAGAAACAATGTTTCATGGCCAGTTGTGTGGTGTTGACTGGTGCATTGACATATGAAAGAACCACATCATGATGTACGTGGAGGGAGGTACGTGTTGCAGTAAGAAGAGCTCCTATTGGCCAATTTGAATAAAGAGTTATTAGGATTAGGTAGTTGTTCATTAAGTAAAGAAATATTATTACCAAGAAATTTAGCTATGTAAAATTCTTCTGCAACTAAATTGATATTCCCATTGTTGATAGGTTTTAAAATTTGTAAAGCATCTGACATTTTTTGAAGTTCATGGTTATTCTGTATTAAGTGGGATGCGAATTTTGATCTATTACATCTATGACAAAAATCTGCTTTATGTTCTGAATATCTAGTTTTGAAATATCTTTTAGTTTGGCCAATATATTTCTGTGTGCAATTCTTACATTATTAAGTTTGTTACCAGTTTTGAAGGTGACCTTTATATTTTCTTTCTTCAAAAAGTTAAGTAACTTATATGACACATTATTATAGAAAGACATTACATTCCAATATTTAGGTTTTTTATTATCTGTTAAAGAAGTAAGTATGGTATCTGATTTCTTATTTAGGAGGGATTGTATTATTTATTAGGTTAAAAAGACAGTTATTGAAGGATTATTATACTTATTTCATTCAAAAATACATAAGTCAAACAAAACGTAACTTCAAAACAAGATACAAAGAACACATTTGTGATTTCAGACATAATAAAGACAAATCAAAATATGCAACACATTTAGTTGATACAGGACACAAATTAGGCGTATGCAAAGAACATTAAAAAATCCTAAAAGTCTACAATGATAATACATTTATGAATGTAGCAGAAGAATATTACATTTCAGAATACTGTAACAGTGAGAAGACTTTCATCATCATCGTCCTTAGCTCGACAACCCATCATGGGTCCTGGCTGTCCATAGGAGTTCCTGCCATTCATCCTTATTTCTTGCAACACTCGTCTAGTTTTTAACTCCAATAGTTCTGGCATCTTCCCTGATGCCACCCTCCCATCTGACCTTTGGTCTTCCTCTTCGTCTACTTCCCCCTGATTCATATCGGAGAACTCCGATGGCTGGTCTATTCTTAATACAGCCTATCTCAGGCATCCCATTTTTATAAATGATGTTATATTGGGTTCACCGAATTGTTCATATAATTCACAAATTATACCGGACTCTCCATTCATTATCTACATTGACTGGCCCAAAGATCGACCTTAAAACCTTCCGTTCAAAAATGTTTACTCTATATCCTTTTTTTGTCAGTATCCAGGCTTCTGAGGCATAAATGAGGACTGGTCTTGCCAAGGTTTTATATATCCTAATTTTACTTTGCGGGGTTAATATTTTAGATCTAATATGTCTCACGAGACCATAGTAGCATCTATTAGCGAGGAAGATTCTTTTACCAATTTCAAGGCTCATATCATTATCCTGGCTAACTATAGAGGCCAAATAACTAAAATTAGTTACTCGATCAAATTTATAGTTTCCAATCTCCAAGAAATCATCTGCACCACAAGTTCTTTTTGGGTTAGATATCATGTACTTGGTCTTCTTTTCATTCACTTGTAGTCCCATCCTCTTTGCTGTGTCCAGTAGAGAGTTAAATGCATCTACCAGTGCTGTTCTTGTTCTAGCAACAATATCGATGTCATCTGCATAGGCTAGGAGTAGTACTGATTTATAGTAAATCGTATTAGTTGTTTGTATTTCTGAATCTCTTATAACACTTTCCAGTGCAATGTTGAACAGCATGCACGCCAGTGCATCCCCTTGTCTTAGCCCACTGGATGCTTCAAACTCATCTGTGAGGGTATTCTGAATTTTGACTTGGCACATTGTGTTTTTCATCGTCATGTGGACTAGCCTGATCAATTTAGATGGGATCTTTAGCTCATACATAGCTAAATATAGTTGTCTGTTAATAGAGTCATACACTGCCTTGAAGTGGACAAATAGATGATGTGTGGTTATATTATATTCGTTTGTCTTTTGTAGAATTTGTCTAAGTGTAAATATCTGTTCCACTGTGGATCTATTTGGCCAGAACCCACCCTAATAGTTCCCTAACACTTTTTCGGAGTATTTAGAGAAACAGCAGAATAGCACATTGGAAAAGATCTTATAAATTATATTCAGGAGGCTAATACCCCTGTAGTTGGGACATACCATGGGGGTCTCCTTTTTTCAGTATGGGGGATATGACACTATAGTTCCATGACTGCGGCATAGTTTCATCAATCCAAATATGTGTCATTAACTCATATATTTGTTTGTCAAGTTCTTGACCTCCCTGTTTGAATAGCTCTGCCTGTATATTATCCATGCCAGGAGCTTTTCCATTCTTTAGTTTTCCTATTGTCTCCTGAATATCCTCCAACGTTGGTGGATATAGTTCTAAACTGTCCCCTCTGTCCTCCAGGGAATTGCTGATGTGATCATTATTTAGATCTTCTTCAGGTTGATAAAGTGTCTTCGCCATCTGTTTAGAATGCTATCTTTCACCGCCAGTATATTCCCCTCTTCATCCTTGCACATGGTGGTTCTCTTCCATTGTGATTTATTTCTCCATAGAATAGTCTGATGTCATTCTTTGTTCTAAGGTGCTCCAGCTCTTCCATCTTATGGTTGAGATAGTCTCTTTTGTTCTTTCTATGTAGCTTCTTTTCAACTTTCCTGGCCTCCCGATATTTCTCTTGGGCTGTTCTCGTAAATTTTCTGCTATGCATGTTTCGATATTTCCTGTTTTTCTCATCTGTCACTGCTCTACAATCATCATCAAACCAATCATCTTGGTTATTACTTCTATTATCTTGCCTGCCCAGTATTTGGTTCGCTGTTTCCTTGATCTTAAATGACAGCTGTGCCCAGCTTTCTTCTACTGTTAATTGTGTGTTCGGTTCTAATTCAGGGCTCTTTAAGCATTCGTCTAATTTATTTATGTATAGGGAGGCAATGATTCTTGAGTCTATCACTATTAAATCTCTTATTTATTCTGACACCCTTATCCTTCTTCATGTTCGAGATTCTAGACCTCACTCGGGATAGCACTAAGTAGTGATCAGAATCTATATTTGCTCCCCTGAATATCTCACATCCATCAGATTAGTTGCATGTCTTTTGTCAATAAGTATATGGTCTATCTGATTAAAATATTCCTTATCTGGTGAGCCCCATATGGCTAGATGAATATTCTTATGTTTAAACTGCGTAGATCCTATCACTAAATCATAGGACGTGGCAAAGCTAATAAGCCTTTCTCAGTTATCATTGGTGGTGTCATGTAATCCATTCTTACCTATCACTTCTCTATATATTTCTTCATTTCCCACTTGCGTCACCAATAGCCATCTAGATGTCATGTTTTGGGTATTTATTGAATATTTCTGTTAAGGACTGATAAAAGTTTTCTTTTTCCTGTTCATCCTTTTCCTCTGTGGGTGCATGGAAGTTGATGATACTATAATTAAAGAGCTTGCCCCAAATCCTTAGTCAGCACAGTTTCTCGTTAACCGCTTCGAAAAGCATTGTTATGTTTCACACGTTTACTAACTATGAATCTTACCCCACATTTATGTTCACTTTTATGGCAGCTGTAGAGTATCGTATGATATTTTATGAGAAGACTTTAATCAATGAAGATTTGCTAAACTTCCGAAACCTACTGTACACCATTTAAACAAGTGTTCTGCATAGTATTAATATGCAAACTCGTTACCAACAGACTCGCCCTACAATAACCAGTACATCATAGCATCTGGACATGAAAAGACTTCAACGCAACACATTCACCATATACACACGTAAGTTCAGTTTGATATCAAACTTTAATAAAATACGTAACCCATATTAACATGACAGTAAAATTTGTATAATAATATGAGTCAATAATATTCAAATATATTCGCATAGAAATCAATTTGAGAAAACCACCAATTTCAAAATACTCAAGATTATAGTAATAATTTATTAATTCAATGATGAAACGTACACATGTAAGTTTTAATAACATTACCACATTTTTTTAATTATACTAAAATCTAAAAGTTAATTTTATTCTATTACACATAATAATAATAGTAATAATAATAATAATAATAATAATAATAATGATTAGACTTATAAAATAAATATATTTTACAGAATTTATGCAAGAACATGACGATACTGCACATCTCCAACATTTAATTGACGTAACATATAGAAGAAATATTTCATTCACTTCTCAGTATACAGAGAATACATCAATTGTAACTATTTCAACAAATTTATATAATCAACACATACCACTATATATACATACAAACAATTGTTATCTTTCACGTGTATAAATGGCAAATGGTTTTAAATCTTTTATATTAGACATATACAAATGTTAGCCATAAATATAATGTGAATTTTATGTATATATATGATCTCGAACACTAGTGTGATATAATATGACAATGATAATTATTTGTAAATGAAATTTTAATGAAATTAGATGTTAATGATATCACTTTATATAAAACATATACATGAAGCTCATGAATTAACACCATACCAATATATATATTTATTAATTATTGATAGATTATTATAATGAAACGGAATGGAACACAAATTTAATAACATTGTAATTTAGCATAATTACTGTAGATATCGCCAAATGAATGTATCTGATGATGGCAAAAAAGGCGAAAACGTTCATGCATATTGTTCAATAATTAACATGTATTAACGCGTGTTAAGAAACCACAAAATAGTGATGTCATATGATTGACCAATTAAATATGATTTATAATTTGAATTACTTGTGCTATTTTGTTATGAATGTTCTCAGTGAAAGGGGTTAATAGAGAGACATGGTAAAAAATGAAGGAGAAGTACTTAGTGTGATGACTCAGATTGTGTTTAAGTTGGAAAGTGGAAAACTAGAGAAGGGCTTTTTAAACTTTCGATTGTTTCGGACCACTTAAAGCGCATATATTTCATTTTGGCAGAACTATTAATAATTTTTTTTTTTTTTGCATAATTTAGGCTGACTATTACACTCTTACTATGTCATACTACTTTTGACCAATAAAACGGTACGAAAGGACGTATTTCAACCAATCATGGCTGCTTATCGCACAATTTTATCGCGTCCCTAGCATTTGTTTAATTTTATCCCGTCCCTAGCATTTGTTTAATTTTATCGCGTCCCTAGCATTTGTTTCTTTGTTTGCCAACATTTGAAACTGCGCTGGTCTGGACGTCAAAAATATATATAAAATTACAAACCACTCCAGTCGATGCATAGCAGTTTCAAATATGACTCGCATTGGCATTCAAGAACAAGAATTAATAAAAATCACCGATCATACCTATGCATCTTCTGAAATCCGATTTACAAATAAATGAAGAGCACCATTCGGAAATCCTGAATAAGTTGAATACACCATGTAGGCCTAAATCAACGAGTTCCACTCTATTATGCACACGTCCAATATAACATCAATTGAACCACCAACCACATTCAAATTTGAAAATTGTACATTCAATAATTATTCCTTTTAAAATTATTCATTCGGAAATTCTGAATAAGTTGAATACACCATGTAGGCCTAAATCAACGAGTTCCACTTCTATTACGCACACGTCCAATATAACATCAATTGAACCACCAACCACATTCAAATTTGAAAATTGTACATTCAATAATTATTCCTTTTAAAATTATTCATGTTTATTTTTTATGTCATCGTTGTTAATTAAAACTTTTTTAACACTTGTGTATATTAGTTAGGTTATGTTATAGCTTCTGATATATGATATTATGAATAGTCACGTATCAGAGATTGTTTAATATTAAGATTTATTGAATAGTAATCATTACAGTGTCTGTATAAAGACACTACTGCCATCTAGCATGCATCTAGCGTAATATTTGTAATGTTGAGATGGTACAATAATACATTTGAAGACAGTTGTATTTTCGTAAGTCAATTAATATTTTATTGTATTGGAGTACTTCGTTACTTCTAATCTTTATATACTTTCTTCTAATCGTGTAATAGTCAATTAAATCCCACTCGAGTTTTGATTTTTTCTAGATAAATCAAAACGTCTAGTGAGATTACTGTTGATAATAATATACATACTCATTTCTTAATATAATCTGAAAATACATAAGTAGGCCTACAAGTTACTTTATGTTATATCATGTCTTCGAAAAATAAAGTCAGTTTTTTCAGATTTACCATAAGACTGTCAGTAGAATGCTTTGTAGCTGTCAGTTTTGCAAAATTTGGTTGAATTGGAGATACTCTAAATCGAAAGTCTGGCTGAAATATTAAGTTCACTTCTGTGTTTAATCTTCAAGAAGATTAGAGTAGAAAATGTACACTCAACTAATATGTCGATGCAAATGGTATTAATTGTTGTGTAGTCATTCTGGAAATATCAGGATACATAGTTGTAGATGCGACAAAAATTCCAACAGAACATTGTAGGAAACAGGTTTTTTTAAACTCAAAATAGAAAATAATTCTTCTTTGATGGGCAAACAATTTTTTTTGTC
The DNA here is from genome assembly GCF_040183065.1 of Periplaneta americana. Classification (NCBI taxonomy): domain Eukaryota; kingdom Metazoa; phylum Arthropoda; class Insecta; order Blattodea; family Blattidae; genus Periplaneta; species Periplaneta americana. The sequence goes on along the minus strand of NC_091123.1, from coordinate 66,475,931 downwards.
ACCAAGAAGGACTTCTTCATCCAATTGTTTGTTTGCTTGTTTGTTTGTTAAAGAAAAATATTCCCATAATTTTAATGCCAATGAATAAATCAATCAAGATGTTATTATTGTTTTATATTTCCAATGGTGTTGGAAAAGAGTTAATAATCATTTGTTGCTAGAAAGTTACTGAGAACAAGAAATGAATGGAATTTTTGATTGGCAGCTCAACAAGATCACATGTTTAATTTCATTACTGTTGCTTCTGTGTTATTTTGAATGATGAGCACTGTGAAAATTGGGCCCTGAAGACTGGAAAATAAGAATTTTAAAAGCAAAAAATGGCAGATAGGTGGGCAAGACATGCAAGTCAATCAGGCGATCTCATTCCTGTTAAACTTTGAATCTCAGTAGTTTGAGATAAAAAATATTCCAACAACCTGAGAAAAATCAGAGAACAAGATAAAATTAAGCTTAATAAAATTGAAATATCATTTGGAAAAACTTCTTGGTCCACAGACTACAGTTTGGGACTGGTGAACTAGAGCATCAGCTTTTCATACTGAAGTTTAAGGTGCTTGTGAATGAAGGAACTGTTAGCACAGAGTTTACTGAAGTACTCTATTCATATTACTGTTTTTTTTTTCACTGCCACCACAACCACCATGATGTATTATACAATAAATCCATAGTCTGTGGCAACATCTAAAAACGCAAAGTAGTTCACAACTTCGGCATATTACTCATAGGGCAGGACACAAGTACTTAATGATCTTTGATATTGTCATTTTTATAGGAAGTGCCTGTAGATACACTTTTATGTTGTACACTGTGGTATAGGTCTCGCAAGCAGGGAATACCGATGGAATGCAAATGAAACAATGCGACAAGGAAGAGAGGATGACAGGAAAGGTCATGAAATGGCTTGAATGATATTCAAGAGTACAGTCTGAAGAGAAATGACATTGATACAATCAGTCTTGCATTGTAATAGTTACATTACGACTTTAGTTTGTTCCATTGCACGTGAATGCATGACTTGTATCGCACGGTATTATTATTTAATTTGTAAACATATGTTGCGTGTTTAATTAGCTTCGAATTTTTCTCTTGCTACGTTCTTTATTTCCATAGCGATGTCCTCATTTGTTCATCTTCTTGGAAGAGACAGTACTTCCATCGGCCCGCACCTCTCGCCCCTCGGAGTGCCTACATACACACGTCAAAACAGACAGCAATGCCACCATTGCTTTTCGGTAATCCTTCCTTGTGTGAGCTATAATATTTAATGGTAGCAAAGTGATTCAAAATTTAAGCTTATGATAAAATAATTCAGAATTTAAGCTTATGATTTCTGGATGGCAACATACAAGTCGTCGTTGTCGTCGTCATTCCACCTTGCACGTTGTGGGCAACATGAACAAAGTAATCTACAGTCTCTGCATTGCTGTTTCTAGAGAATGACACATAAGTACATAGTATATCATCAGTAATCAGCATCATTGGTGGAATATAGATCCTTTGAGCATGGGCAACTTCTGAGAACAGTAAAATAATTCACAACTTCGGCATGCTACTCACAGTGTGACACATGAGTACAAAACCACCACCACCACAATCATCGTCGTCGTCGTCGTCGTCATCATCATCATCATCATCATCATCATCATCATCATCATCACAATCACCAGTGGCATGACTTATGTGGACCTGTGGGGCCCAAACTCACCCAATAATTCGTCGTGTCATTATTATTGAGATTTATTTATTTTAACTTACAACTAAGTGTTTGAGCCCACCCAATGTTCTCCAAAAGTTGCACCACTGTTCATCACAACTACCACTACCACCATTTTTGATGCAAAATAGACCATTCTCCAGGTAGTATACCGTGTCCAACGATTAGGGGCAGCAGAGTTAATGTAAAGCTTTGGTGTGTTATTTCTAAGAGCTCCAGATCATCATCCAGAAATTTTCCGCTGTTATGGGTCATCTACAAACAAAATCTCTTCATTGTTTTTCTGTTGTAAGCATTCGTAAATCCACTGTTGTCTGACTAAACATGTCATAACTTTACTGGATCACCACTTTGCTATTTATTTTTAAAGTTCTTGCTGAGCCTTCATAGAAACATAGAGGTATCAGAACATTATATTAAACTGTCTTTCTATTAGAATATTGCTTCCCTCCCACAACAAGAATGTTGTTGTTTTCTAATGCCAGGCGTTTGACAATAAAGTCATTTGACCTCTTGCACTCCAATATTTTTCAAAGATATTATCACGGTCAGCTACTGAAGCACAGATTTTGAGGTGTTCCGAATCCATTTCTTGGTTTGAGTTGCACAATGGACAGTTAGGGGACTGATATATTCCAATTCTATGCAGATGTTTGGCCAAATAATCATGGCCTGTTGCCAATCTAAATACAGCTACAGACGATTTTCGTGGTAAATCGGGAATTAACTGTGGATTATGATGCAGAGAGTTCCATTTTTTCCCTTCAGATTGTGTTATCAAATTTTGTTTGTTGAAGTCTAAGTATGTAGATTTAATAAATCTTTTCACAGAGTAATATGTAGATTTAGTAACAGGTCTGTAAGTAGCAGTGCTGCCCTTCTTTGCTAATGCATACGCATTCTCGTTTCCCAATATTCCACAATGGGATGGTATCCATTGGAATACAATTCTTTTATTGAATGATATTAATTGAGAGAGCATTTTAGTTATTTCTGCTGTTTGAGATGAAGGTGTGTGTTTAGAGACGATTGATAGAATAGCTGCTTTGGAGTCTGACAATATAACTGCATTCCTAAATTTATTGATGTGGCATAGAAGATTCCTGAGACATTCACTTATTGCAATGATTTCACCATCAAAACTTGTTGTTCCATATCCAAGTGGTCTATAAAGTGAGAAGAGACAGCACGTAACACCTGCACCGGCTCCTTGTTCCCTGGAGATCAAGGATCCGTTGGTGTATAAATGAAGCCAGTTTTGTGGAGGGTACCTAATATTGTCTCTAGAGACAATTGTTTCAGTATTTCAGTGTTTACTTCTGATTTCAGTATTTCTTCTGTTAAATTTAGATTATATTCTATATTTAATAGAGTTGAAGGGTTTGGTTTAATTTGTAAGTTTTCTTTTAAATTCGGGATATTGATTTTCTGTTTTAATTCTTGAACCATGGATATGAAACTTTTTTGAGTTTTCAATCTACAGAGAGGAGGACTATGAATGCCAGCAAGAATGTACAGTTTGAATTGGGAGATACATAGGCATATTTTATCCAGTAGCCATCATTTTGACATCATTTTTTGTAATATGTTACAAAATAAATGGTACTGGTAAGACATATTGGATAAGTCTATTGTTCTGATTTTGGTTCATTAGTGTTTGCATTTTATGATTGTGTTTATTCCTACGTTTACAATATTTTTATGAAATGCACTCTCCAGCTGTTGTATATATTATACATTTATAATATATTATGTCTAATCTTAGTTGTTATGTTTTGTTTCAGTTACAATGTTGATAATGGAAAGATAGTACGTATAAAGGAATCAGCAATAACAAATCTTGTGGAACATCCAATTCAGATGAGGCCACCTAGTAAGTTATTACTTCAGTGTTTATTGGTTATATAAGAAATTTATTTTTATTAATTAAATAAAAGGAAATTCTTGAGTTACCCCATTAGACTATTTAGTATAAAATTGTAAATTTGCATCATATTATTCTCAGGCTTTTTTCTTTGGTGGTTGTATCTATTTGTCTTTGGAATCCAGAATTTGCATGTATAACTGAAGACATATTTTACAAGTGATCTCCTGTGTGTAGCATAATATATTGTGAAGATGTGACATTCTCATCAAATGCAGTTACTTGTCTGCCTTGGCGAACTCAGGATCATAGTCTGGCCGCGAAACCAGTGGCCCGGGTCCGAATCCCAGTTGGGGCAAGTTACCTCGTTGAGATTTTTTCCGGGGTTTTCCCTCAACCCAATACGAGCAAATGCTGGGTAACTTTCGGTGCTGGACTCCAGACTCATTTCACCAGCATTATCACCTTCATTTCATTCAGACTCTAAATAACCTAGATGTTGATACAGCGTCGTAAAATAACCCAATAAAATGAAAAACAAAAGGTCAAAGCCATTTTCACCAAACAACCTAAATAATTGTCTGATCTTCCCTTTAAAAGTACATGATTATTTTACGTACATATATATTGTTGCTGCAGCTCCAAAATCTATACTTTTTTTAATATTTTGCAGGAGAAAGAAAAAAGCATTGTCACTTTTAACTCTCTTCATTTTCGAAGCTACTCTCGGTATAATTTCAATCATTACAAGAAAAATGATTAAATTTCGAAAGTAGCTTTGAATATCAAGAGAATTAAAAGTAACAGTGCTTTCTTTCTTTCTCATGCAAAATCATTTTAGAAACACATAGGAGGTGTAGTGATGATATATTTTTACTGTTAATAAGCACAGAGTCGCAAAGTGCTCAATTATTTACTTCTATACAAAGCAGACAGTTAATATTTCCAGGTTCTTGAACGGAATATAGGTATGCATGTGCACAAATAACCTATATTGTTAGGGAAAGACTTCAAACATTTCCGAAAATATGAACTCTCACAGTTGTAATTCTAATTTGAAATGCTACAAATAATAAGAGTGTCAGACAAAAATATGCTTTGTCTGCATGATTTTCAACTTCAGTTATCATTACTAATAATGATATTAATATTGCAAGATTTAAGAATGTGTCTTTTAATTTTTGTCCCAAAATAATTTCGTTCTTATTTCTATTCTGTATTTAAAGATTTGTAACAGTTAATTCCCATGAATGCAGTACATACTGTATTTACACACATTACACCCTAAGTAACATATTTCACTAATCAGAGTTGAGATGTATGCAAAAATTGTTCTTCCTCTGACGCATATCATTAAATGAGATACACTGCCTGATAACAGATCTATCAGTCAGAACTTCAATTGGACGTAATTTAACTGTATCATAAACTTAATAGATTTCCTCTAGATATAGACATCATCACAAAATACAGCTCTTGTAAGAACATTATAAAGCATAAAAAAGCTCCAGATAATGAGTGTGCACACATAGAATAAATGCAAAATTTGTAAAAAATATTTAAGAAACCCAATACTCGGAAATAGCAGCAAAATATATGTAGGAGACAGATAGAAGTTATGTCCTTGTTTGGAAATATTACAAGCCCTTAGCATGAAACAATAAGTTATCAATTTTTTGTGTGTAATGTCTTTTTCTATGAAAAGTCGCTGACATAATACACTATTAACTAGTATTTTAAATAGAGGTAATATCAAGAAACTTGATCAAGCGTGATCCTAATCTTGTTAAAAGCACAAAGTTAAACTTTTTATTTTGATGACCTATCGTAGCTTAATTCAGTTAGACTATGATTAAAGGAGAAAGAGACAGGAAAATTTCATTACTCCTTCTTCCCTTTTTATATGAGAACTGAAGTATAAATATACGTTTAGATAGCTTGTAATTTTTCTCACAAAACTGTTTGCTATTGCAGCTGAACCTCTGAAGCCTGTTTACATGCCAGTGTTTCTCACAAAGAAGGAAAGGAAGAAGTTGAGAAGGCAAAACCGACGAGAAGCGTGGAAAGAAGAGCAGGAAAAGATTCGACTTGGTCTGGAACCACCACCTGAACCTAAGGTAAATTGCTCGTATTAATTCTTTGTATAGCTTGATACTGTTTATGCTGTCATACAAATTTTTAAATCATATGGTTTAGCTTATGTGTTTAGAATTGTAGTTAATTTTTCCTGCTTTGCCTTTCACTACAGAAAATATCCCAAAAGAATTTTTTTTTTTTTTTATAATATATCCAACGCCACCAGGTTGTTTTTTCGACAATCCCAAAAGAATACTAAATCATATTTTATAGTAGTAGCAAAAAATGTTGTGACCCTCGTATCCGGCACCCAATAACTGGCAATACCTAAACAACGGCACTTTTGGCTAGGCCAAATAAAGTCATTCATGCGAGTTGGACGAAGATTTGAGTGGTTTTCTTGGATCGCACATGCCGCATATTGTATTTACTCTTTACATTGTTCACACATGAACACATAGACAGAAAACGCCATTATGTCCTTGGAGTAGATCGGGTAGCATTGGTAAGTTGCCACTTGGGGCAAACAGTGCACAGAGACGATATCTTTAAATTTACCATTTGAACTCGCACATTTCGAGGGGGTGTTGGATGAGTCTAAATAGAAAAGTTTGAAATTCTCTGTTCCTACAATGCATAAAAGTTTCATTCGTGAGATAAATAGTATCATGGCTACTACCGCTAAGCACAAAAGTAACATCCTCACACTGAAGCTAAAGCTTGAATTACTCGAGAAAATAGAGAGAGGAGTTAGTAGTCCAAATTAATGGACAAATATAAAGTTGGAAGTTCAACTTTTTACGATATAAAGAAACAAGGCAGTCAACTCTGACGATTCATAAGTAACACTGAATCTACGAAAGTTGCGGAAAATCGGAAAAACTATACATCTGTCCCACTGTGAAGAATTAGATCATGTTCTATACGAATGGTTCACAATTAAAATATCTGAGGGAATGTGCATTTCTGGGCTGATGCTACAAGAAAACGCCAGAATTGCACCAGAAAATGAAAGTGCAAGGTGAGTGTGGATTTTCCAACTGAATGACTTAACAGATTCAAAGAGAGACATGGAATCTGAAAAAATAGATGTGTCCAGTAAACAAAGGAGTGCCAACAAAGTGTCCGCGGATCAGTTTATTAATCAGTTCCAGTAAATTGTGTCTGAGAGTAATGTTAGTGTGGAACAAATATATAACATAGACGAGACTGATTTATTGTGGAGGTCTCTTCCTACAACAATACTAGTGTGTGTGACAGAAACCTCGCCTAAGGGCTTCAAACAAAACAAAGATCATTCAGTGAATATTCAAACCGAAAATTACTGTATTTTTGTATTAAGTGATGTGTTTTAATAAAGAAACTCCACACAGTTTTTTGTTATTTAGTTGTGATCAAGTGACTGAGAAATAAGCTTCATATGGCTGCAGTTTCAACAGGTTGGCATCATAAAATACGAACAGGTAATTTGTTAAAATACTTATTCAATTATCCAGCAAAATCTCATATCCGTAACTTGCCTGGTCCCATTGGTGCCGGTTAAGAGGGATTTTACTGTACATAGAATGAGTTACTCATTTACTTCAAGCTTCGCTTTCCTTCAGTATCAGAGTGAACTAGAATTTAAAACTGAACTGATGTGTTAAGTTAAGATATTCTAAGTTCAGTTTTCAATTATGCTTTCTTAGGAAACTTTGAACTTGACTGAAAAATCCATATTTGCGCTGATGGCTGAACAGTGGTTGACAGGGATGCATGAAAGTGAAGAAATTGAGCTAGAACTGTATAGGCCTACTTTGGCATTCTTTTTGGTGGACGAATTAGATAATACAGATCATGAATATCATTATACAAAAAGATCTCAAGTATATCCCATGTTTGCTAATCGTGGTTCAAAAGCAGCTTATGAAATTATTGCTGTTTTAAATCAACCTTGGCGAAAACGTGACTCGCGAGCACATTGTGGCTCGCAATGATAGCTGTGCATTTTTCTTGCTTCCTACCTCCACCAACCCCCACCCTCTCACTCACTGGAGTCGAACTCTGTTCCATTTGTATTTGTCTCTGACCTGCGAGTGGTGTATCATTGCAATGTCTCTCAAAACCATGTACTTCTACAAAAACGAAAGTTTCAAGTGGGATGGGAGGACGCATTTTTTTGCTGCCGATATGATGAGTATATTAAATGTATAATTTGTTCACAAGTATTACGAGCAAAACGATTGTATAACATAAAACTGCATTATACTGTATGTTACTCGTGAAACATTAAAAGGTTAAGTGTTGTTATTATTATTATTATTATTATTATTATTATTATTATTGTTGTTATTATTATTATTATTATTATTATTATTATTATCTTTGTATGTCGATCCTTTCTAAACAGATGTACAAATAATGCAGTTAGCTCACAGATTTACAATGTGATGTTAAATGAAAGCTAGATGTAAGGACTTGACAAATGTTGAACTTTTCAAATCCTTGCCAAAAAATAAATATCCGAAGCTTCGTTCTTTCGCTTGCTTTGTTGAAGCCATGTTCATTACAACTTACATTTGTGAAAAATTATTTTCAACAATGAAAATAGTAAAAACCAAATTTAGATCACGACTGAGAGACAAATACCTTCGTGATCAACTACAACTGGCAGTAAGTGACGTAATTCCTGATTTTGAAACTCTGTTGCAGAGACATTCTGAAGACAGTTAATTTTAGGTTGTGATGTGTCCTATGTTTTCTTATTCATTTCTTTTTTCGTTACACGTACTAAACATTAGTTTGTAACCTTATGCTGTATAATAGTAATATACGTTACAAGAGCGGTATGTTGACGTTTTCATGGTCAAGATTGAAAAAGCGAAACGTAGTTGAGCTTTTTTAATTTCCGAGAACATGAAAACAAACATACCGCTCGTATATTGTACATTATTTTGTGTGAAGATCGTTTATTACATACCTGAAAGACGAATTTCTAATTAGTTGCAATGAAATCTCCATGTTGGTTTCTGTTTAATGACGCCAACTTCCGAACACCAAAATATCTTTCTTTAACATTGTTGCTGTAAAATGTTTTCTGTGTTTACTATACTCCAGCAGGCCGTGATATACGTCTGTCTTTTTTTTCCCCCAGTCTCTAAATGCGAACTTAAAACAAACGGTAAGGTTATGTAATGATTTATTTTTCATTTTAATATTTTAACAATATTATTTATATAACATATTGCAGTAATAACATCGGCATCTGGAATCTCGTTGATTTTTTCACGGCTTCCTTAATGTTACTTGTATCAGGAATGCAATAAGTTTCGTGGAGTAGTAGACTTTACTTAATTTCTGCAAATATTTAAAAACAATAATTAACATTGCAATTTAGGTGAAATTGCAGTGCTAAGTTTCCAATTTATAATTATTACTATGTTAAAGTCTCTAAAAATAATATGTTAAAAGCCTAAAGCAGTAAAATGAATGTCGCGCTTAAGCGGTAAGAAGAGGGAAATTGTTATGTGTGTTACGTTGGGAATACTGAATGTGGTATTTCACACTTACCGCATATTGGTTCTGTGCGGAAAGCAAGCAAATACGCACGATCTCGCACAAAATTATATTTAAGTGCTTGATGTAAGAAAAATGAAAATCTGTTAATAAGTCAGACAGTTGCTTCAATTCCCCTTCGGGTGTCCGTCTCCCTCCATAGATGCTATGTACGTTGCAGGTTACACAGTGGCTTGGTGCACTATCACATTTTTGCCACTGGCTGTTTTAAATTATAACATTGTGAGATGGGGTTTATTTGGTGTTATATCAGCAACATTATACATAAAAAGATAACAAGCAATAATAAAATACTCTTCAATCTTGGGGTTATGTTAGCTTTAATTAGTAGGCCTACAGTTATGCTAGCCATTTGATCGTGTTACCGTATTGCACTTGTTAAAAAATCAATTCTTTCTATCAAAGAGAGTTACCAGGATTAAAATTAGATTAATTTTGGAAATGTGAATCTTATTTACCTCATTGTCCTAATTCCTCACCGAATTCCTTCCAATAATGTTTTTCCTTTTTCGTATTTCTATATTCTTTGTCTTGAACATTATATAAAAATGTTTTGGCAAACAAAATATACTTTATTTTTCAACACATGAAAATTTTCGTTTTCTGCTCATATTGTTGAAAAATACAAAACTTGTATAAAAACTAATGAGTCATACTGTAATAACCTTACTACACTGCAACAATCACATCGAAATTAAGAATTGAACTGAAAAAAGAAAACGAATGCCAACATAATTTTTCTCACTTAGAATTGTGGTGGAAAACTTAAAATTCTAGAGATAAACAGAAAAAGTATAGATTCAGGTATCAATTACGTTTGGATTACCTTAGTTCAGTTAAGTTCTAGTCTAGAGGAAAGCACTCTCATAAGAAATAACAGGCTTGTTCATGGTCATGTGATCCTCAACCTAAAAATGTTCAGTTCACTAAGTTTGACATTCAGAGTCGAGGACAGCGAGGCTTACTGTTGAAACATTTTACAATGAGTAAAAAAGGCAAATAAATAAAACTTAGCAGAGAGAATAAATCTTAATTCCTTATTAGGTAATTCATAGTATGCATTAATAACGTGAAAATACTTATTAATCAACAAGCTTTTGACAGATGATTTGAAGTTGCTGGATTCAAAATTCCTGATATGATTAGGCAATACATTAAGTAATTTGATTTCCATTTTCTGAAATCTGTTTTTAGCTTGCATAGACCTTAGATTATTTTTGTCCCTGGTGTTGTATTCGTTCGAAGTAGTGTTATTTAGTAATAAAAACACATCAAAATTTTCCTTAACAAAAAATATATCAGATTGTCTCGTACATGTAGGCACTTCATACACTGAAGAACCTGATTTTATAAACTTGATTTTATGAAATAATTTTTATCTATGTAACTAATTCCATATCTTATCTCATATTGAAACTCTTTTTGAAGAATTTGATAAATCATAACCTCACCTTTGGAATTGCATTTAAGAAACTACCTTGTAGACTATTTCTTAGAGCCTAGTGTTGCTGTATCTTATTGGAAATTTGTAGATCAAGAGAATTTAGTTCAAAGAATGTCATCACCACCTGAAGAATGTGCCGGTACTGGTGTTTATTAAGTGGACACCTCAGCCAGTCCTGTGGGCAGTATTCATTGAGTGAGTTCTTCCCAGTTTTCTCTACATATGCTAGCTTTTGTCGTTGTTTTAAGTTAAGTTTTCAGTACATGTATTATCAGATATGGGTCGATGTATTGTTTTTTCAACATTATATGATGTATTTTATAAAGTTTGTTGGATGTTTGTATGATTAAAACCTGATTGATTATGCAATCTTTAACATATGAGGAGTTCATCAAACCCCATTAAGTCCACTTTCATTTTAACTGAGTTGGAACTGATTCAGACTTTCCACAGGGCCCTACATCGGACTAACAACTTCATTCTCTTGTGACTGAATCATTTTCCTTTGAATGAAGTTTGTACCTTGTTGTAGAACCTTTCTGAGAGTATGAATTAATTTCAAACTCAGTTATGATTGAAAATGGAGTTAACAGATTTTGTTTTGGAGTTACAGTGTTTACTTATAAATTTATGCATTAAGATATTTTTATAATTAATTTTAATCGTTCTTAAACAGTTCACAGAGTAACAAAAGTACAGTAATTCTATTTACTGTCAACATTCAGTTGTCCTTTCCATAGGCAGAAAGAGCAACATCTCTGTTACAACATGCTTTCAGATTATAATTGTAAAGACAAAGATATATTTTCACTGCCTCCAGCAGCATGATATTAAAGACAGTATTAGCTTTGTTTAACTGCTGAATTTCTGGATATGGGCTAGAAGGCCCTGGGTTCAATCCCAGGTGGTGGCAGGATTTTTCTCATTGACAAAACTTCTAGGAAAACTCCAGACTCCACTGAGCCTCCTGTCCTCTTATCGTGGGTAGAAAGCGGAATGTGGTACTGGCGACACCATCTCATTCTAGTGCTGAGGTCATGAAAGCATGGAGTTCTATCTCTCTGTCCCCCATTAGCCTTTATGGTGTGTGAAGAAAATATGTAAAATATGTTCACCTTTAATATTTTTGTTTGGAATATTATATGAATAAATTTGTAGTCTTGCCTTGAAATAAACAAATTCTGCCATTCAGTCATGTTTGTACAGATAAAGAAGTACAAGTTTTGTTTAGTACAGAACACTTATGTTATAAAACCAACATGATGGATTTTATGAAATGATTATTTACTTGCCAAGTTTAGTCTTATGAGATTTGACTCAAATATTTATTTTCTCATTAATCTGGGTTCTATTGCTGTTATGAAAGTAGTTGTTGCTGTTTTCTAATGCCAGGCATTTGACAATAAAGTCATTTGACCTCTTGCACTCCAATATTTTTCAAAGATATTATCATGGTCAGCCGCTGAAGCACAGATTTTGAGGTGTTCCGAATCCATTTCTTGATTTGAATTGCACAATAGGCAATTAAGGGACTGTTATATTCAAATTCTATGCAGATGCTTGGCCAAACAATCATGGCCTGTTGCCAATCTAAATGCAGCTACAGACGATTTGTGTGGTAAATTGGGAATCAGCTGTGGATTATGATGCAGAGAGTTCCATTTTTTCCCTTGAGATTGTGTTATCAAATTTTGTGTGTTGAAGTCTAAATATGTAGATTTAATAAATCTTTTCACAGAGTAATACATAGATTTAGTAACAGGTCTGTAAGTAGCAGTGCTGCCCTTCTTTGCTAAAGCATCCGCATTCTCGTTTCCCAGGATTCCACAATGGAATGGTATCCATTGGAATACAATTCTTTTATTGAGTGTTATTAACTGAGAGAGCATTTTTGTTATTTCTGCTGTTTGAGATGAAGATGTGTGTCTAGAGACTATCGATAGAATAGCTGCTTTGGAATCTGACAGTATAACTGCAGTTTTAAATTTATTGATGTGGCATAGAAGATTTCTGAGACTTTCACTTAAAATTCAAAACAACCTCAGATTACGAGCATCTTGTGTGATGTATTAGAACAGACCTTGATGATGATGATAATAATGATAATGATAAAAAACACACACACTCTCTCTCTCTCTCTCTCTCTCTCTCTCTCTCTCTCCTTTTTACAATTCAGTAGGCGATTCTTATTTCATAGAATGCAGGTTCCCCCCCCCCCCCACAAATAGCTGAATCAACTTTATACTTTATGTAGTAATACAAATTGTATTGAGGACAAACACCAGTTTCTAGCTAGAGAGTTTTAAATAACAGAATGAAGTGATCTCAACTGGGAAGCAAGAGGGCAGATAAAAACTTTCAAAATAAACTACAACTCTATTATGAGAAAGTATTAGAGAATGAAACCAAATTTTGAATATTGAATACTGGTTACGGATTAAAATTTTAATTCCACAGTAGGAACATGGAGCAAAAATTATAAAAATCTCATTTTAAATTAATTTTGTTGAAAACTATAAATTTCCCCCCTCTCCCTCATTTTATAAAAGCAATACATTTTCAAGCATGATATGTTGTGATGCTACACATTTGTTTATAGATTTTTACAGCAGTCTTTCAGCAATTTTTATTGTTTGTTTGTTTATTTATTTGATCTGACAGCATTAAGGCCGTAGGGTCTTCTCTTCCATCCCACCAGATAGCACATACAAACAGTGACAGTAAATAATGAAAATTACACTAAATTCCAATAGAGGATCAACAGGGTCACAAGGAAATACAAAAGAGAAATATAACACAAATAAAAATAAAAAGAAAGAGAGGTAGAGGAAATAAGTTTTGTTCTTAACTTGTGTTTAAATATGTCTCAAGCCATTTGAGCCATAGTTTTCAGACTTTGAAAGTGGAACAAGTAATACTGTAGTGTGATGCAGGTTGTAACTCTATGCGCATTTTATTAAAATTAATTTTTAAATAAATTTTTATGTCCTTCATTGTGTCCATAGCTAAGAATATCCAATTTGATGCGAGTACTGGGAACAGAAGCTGTACAAGATCCAACCAAAATTGAAGCCCATGTCAGAGAGCAAATGGCAAAGCGGCAAAAAGCACATGAGGAAGCAAATGCTGCAAGGAGACTCACTGCAGACCAGAGGAGGGATAAGAAAGTGCGAAAATTGAAGGAAGATACCACTTTAGGTGTTAATGTTACTGTATATAGGTATGGTATACTTTTACGTTTGTGCTTTTTTTCATGCTCAGTAACATACAATAATTCGAATTATTCTGAAACTTTCTTTTAGTGATTAATAGAGGGCGGATGTTGATGACCTAAAAATCTACTTAAAATGATTATTAAAATGCCTTTAAAGTAATGGAAAAATTACATGAAATTAAAAGAAAATGACATTTAAATATTATTGGAAGTACTCGCGCCACAACTTCTTAAAAATTAGTCACCTTGTTTCAATGACTGCCCTGCAAATCTCAGAGAGAGGAGGCAACTTCCTGGAATTTGGCTAAGATGAAGGAAAAGGGCATGCAAAAAATGAAAGTTTTAAGGGAAAACTATAGATTTTAATGAGGGTTTACAAGGTGTTTCAATCGGTGGTGGTCCATGTAAGTACTTTCTCCTTCCGTTCTTCACTTTTGTTACCAGATCTTCCAGATGAGGGAGTGTGAATGACAAAACAAATTGTGAGTGCAGCTTGCATTCTTGCAATCTCTGTGTTAAAAAATACTGTCCCATCCCTTCCATGGGGACACAACGTCCTGTCCAGGACATGGTGAAAGTTTCTCCCCTTCCAAACATAAATTCTAAAGACACCCTTGTACCGACAGAAGAACAGTAGAGGTCAAAGCCCTCAGTTAAACTAAGCTGTTGTCAAGCATTTTATATTATTTTCGTTGTGTGAGGTGAAGCTTTCAGTGGAATGAGGGATGGTCTTTACAATTTGTTTCAAACTATAAAACTCAAACTTCACTGTTATTCACTTATTCAGTAGGTAATTACTACTGACCTATTTGCTTAGAAAAAGATGTAACAGACCTATCGATAAAGAAGAAAGTAAAATGCATTCCAAATGATCTAAAAATTCTTCAAAGTATTAAAAATGACCAAAAAATGCTGAAAAAAAAAAAATATAAAAATGACCTATTAGTTCAAAAACGTCGAAAAATGCAATATAAGAAATTAATTTTTTACGTTGATATTAACATAGAAAGAATTTCTATATTAATAGGCATCATCCTAATGTGAAAAATAAGATGACGACTTTTCATCAACATCCGCTCCCTAGTGATTAAGCATCTGTTTGCATTTGATAATTAGGGCTTCCTTAATCATTTCGTTTTAAAATACTACTATAAATTACTGGTTTCCAGTTTTTAACTGGAAAACAGTAAATACAGTGAAACTTGTTCAAAACAGAATTGCAAGGGACTGAATTCATTTTTCAAATTATTATTATTATTATTA
The DNA here is from genome assembly GCF_040183065.1 of Periplaneta americana. Lineage (NCBI taxonomy): Eukaryota > Metazoa > Arthropoda > Insecta > Blattodea > Blattidae > Periplaneta > Periplaneta americana. The sequence goes on along the minus strand of NC_091123.1, from coordinate 66,460,798 downwards.
TTATTATTATTATTATTATTATTATTATTGTTATTATTGTTATTATTATTATTATTATTATTATTATTATTATTATTGCTGCCGCTGCCGCCGCCTCATGAGATGCCAAATCGGCCCAGAGGGTGGCAACAGGTTAAGGCAGACAATCGTCATTTAATGGCAGTAGGAATATCAGTCGTACTTTCTTACCGCCTTTAACCCCAAGGAAATGTCTCTGGTACTCATTTCTGTTAGGGGCTGAGTAGATTCCTGAGCCATAGTGCGGCTAGAAGGATTAGGTCAATGGAATAAATCCATGACTTCATTGGGAATTGAACCTGCGACCTTGCAGCTCGCAGTGTTTCGCCTTAACCATGGTGCTACCCCATGCCCCATTATTACTAGTACTCTTATTATTATTATTATTATTATTATTATTATTATTATTATCATCATTATTACGTATTGTATTGGTACAATCAAAGTATAATATTTTTTATGCTCGACCACGCCGAAATGTAGTAATTATACACCTGGTAGCAGTCCTTTAATGCATGTCATTAAAGTACACCTATTCATTAAAGTTCAGGTTTTCGATTATTCTCGGATATGCAATAGAAAGACGAGGGAAATGTCACGGAGGCTGGAAATCCAATACTGTTGCAAAAGGTTTTGTTCTGTTACTATAATAATTAGCGTTAATTGTAAATAATATTCAAATAAATTCAATTTGTCATCTCGTTTTTCAATTCTAAATCAATTTCCAGGTTATATCAAAATTAGTTCATGTTATATTACATCAAGGTCAATGACATTATTGTTCCTCGGAAAAAATCAATACTTTCGCGTCTGCGCACATCTCACAATTTAAGAGCTATGAACAAGGTCACTTCCGATCTTCTGTCAGATACAAATAAAATGAATACTTCTGAATAATTTCAAGTTAGAAATATGGTCGAGCATAAAAAGTCGTATGAAACTTGCCTATAATGGTAATTAAGATGCTCGTATGAAAATTATGAAACTCGCGCTCGTTTCATAAACAAACATATTTGCGTCTTTATTACTATCATTATAGGCTCGTTGCATAATGTACTATATTATTATATTGTGACTATAATTCACTATACCACATATTTACATACTTAAAATGTTCTGGTGCGAGCATGCTGTTAAATTTGGGCCAATAACTATTTTTATATTATGCATTCACAAATTAGAACCTTGGCTTCCATGTGCCTTTAGGGATTTTTGATTGAACTAATTTCAACTTTCACTCAATCTAAAGGCTTGCTTTCCCTGAACAGCGAGTATTACAAAATTCACCTCTCACTATGTCTCGGTTAACATTTTATGAGACACTGCCCTACTGTTATGGGGACTTGTTTTGGATGGTGCATAGTGCTTCAATGTGGTTACATCATTCGGCTTGTCCACTTCAACATTTTTCGAAGTTCCTGCAGTGGACTTACCCACAACTCCAAATCCCCTTCCAAGGATGCGCACTTGTGTACTTCTCAGTTGCTTTTCCCTCTATTATACCCTCATTGTCACTGTCATTAGTAGACAGCAGATTTTCGGTCCCTACACAGCGGCAAGACGTCACCTCCCTTGGCATACAAGGAAATCGTAGCAGTGAGTTGAATGACCTCCCTGCAGCTAACGTACACATTCAATTTGGGACCGAAATCTGCTGTCTGATCATTAGATGGATGGATGGGTAGATGAATAGATGGTTGGACAGATGGACAGAGATAGAGAAATGGATGGATGGATGGATGGATGGACAGACAGGCGGATAGATAGACAGACAGACAGATGCTGATAGGTGTAGGTAGGTAGGTAAATATAGATAGGTGTAGGTAAACAGTTAGGTAGATAGAGCCATTCCATAATATTCGTACCGTTGCTTTACAGCTAGAATAATTTTCCTTTCAGCACTGATTTGAACTAAGGAAGGAGAATTTCCACTGGTACAACGTCTGGTCAGTAAAGAAGCTGAGGGATATCTTGTTCTTGAGGAATGTGTAGAGGTGTTGTGACTGAGGATCCTATTCTTTTCTATCCATGAATTTGATCTTTTCTCCTCAGAGTCTGATGTAGACATTTCATTATTTTCGTAAAAATCTTTATTTACTGTCTGGCTGCAAGGTCGAAATTCATGATGAAAAACACTTTCATGGTCGAAAAACACAGGATAATAGTCACTTTCGTTGGAGTTTTCCATATACCCTTTCTCCTAGTGTGGATAAAGTAACTAGTGCAACAGTGAAATGAAAATCTACTTGTGGCACAGCCTTGTAATAGGTTTTCATACTCACTTGCCACAAACAGTATCTCACTGTTCCTGTTAGTTGTGCTATGCCAACTTGAGTGAATTCCATTTTTCTGTGATATTTTATTGGAAATTAAGGAAAATGTTCTCTCATAGACTTTCAAAACGTAAAAAAAATTTTTTGGAAATGATCATGGGCAGGACTAAAATTTCATGACAATTAACATTCAGGACATCCTTCAACATAAAAAACTTGTGAAGAATCAGTCGCCTTTTTCTGGAACACAGGTAGTCTGGAACAGTTTCACTTTGTTTTTTTTTCTTTGTATGTTTATGTCTATATAAAAAGAAATTTCTGTTGCCCCTTTACCAATTAAATGTTAATCATTACATATTAATACTTCAATTTCATCTGTTTTTATTTTTCATTTTTAGGGTAAAAGAATTATCAAATGCATCTAAAAAGTTCAAAGTAGAAACAAATGCAAAGCAGTTGTTCATGACTGGCTGTGTAGTATTATTTAAAGATTGCAATGTTATAGTTGTGGAAGGTGGTGCAAAACAGCAAAAGAAATACAAGAGGTAAGTTACAACTCTTCACTATTTGCTGCTGAAGTATCTTATTGTTCTTATAAACTTTAAGATTTGGTTAAAAAGTTCTCAGCATTTTCAATATGGATTCGCATTATTTTACTGCAAGTAAATCCTGTTCCCTATTTAAAAGTCTCCCTGACATCTCTGTCTACTGTTTGTTCCTGTTGGCAGGAGCAGAGGTATCATTTACTAGTTTACAGATGATAATATAAGCAGTCAATGATACATCATGAGTGTATGACATCCTGAACTTGACTCTAGGGAAACATGTTGGAAATAGTCTTTATGCAATATCATATGGTATATTACGATTTGCTACAATTTTAGAACAGTGGATATTTATTTACAACTGTTATGTAAAGCATAAAAACTGTAAAAAGTGTAAAAGAAAGATCGAAAGGACGGAAAATTCAGTGAATGCAACAAGAAATTTGTTGGATGTAATGTAATTAGCAGAGATTTGGCCTACAAGATCGCCTGATTTATTGATACATTTTCAGAATCAAATTATGTTACGAGTATAGTTGCGTATAACTTTATATACTTAAAATGACATTAGTCGAACTTCTCCTTTTCCTTCAGAATTAAAAGCATATAGTTGTACGAATTATTTACGTCTAAATGATTACCTTGTTATGCCACGCAACTTTGTGCACTTCATGTATGTCTTCAAAATGAGTATATAACAACACTGTGAATACCATTTCCCAACACTATTATACTCTATAATGAAATCTCACTCACACCTACACAACAAAACTGTCCTCATCTGATGAAATTTCACTCATGGCTGACTTTAGACGGGGAATGCCAGCAATTGCATGGGGTTCATTCTAGACTTTTAAACTGTGGACACTGTATTTTATAGAGTAGAATAACTTATGATGTTGAAGTATCCAAATAGATTGTTTTATCCAAATGTCATTTCAACCAATTGATATTTCGTTCTCCCTTAGTCAAAAATATTGATTAAATATTCTGTCAGTGAAGCACATGTGAAAATGAATTCATGAGTGTTTTGCTGAAAGTTTTGTAATGTTGGTTTATTTATAATCACATTATAGTAAGAAGAGCATTACTGCAAATAATGATGGTGTTATCTTTACAGGTTGATGCTGAATAGGGTAAAATGGGAGGAGGACACAGTAAAAGATACAGACGGAAATGAATCTCCTAATAAGTGTGTAATGGTGTGGGAGGTAAGCTCTTACAATAATAGTCATCATTTTTATTATAGTACTAGCCATACCCATGCACTTCGCTGTACTTGTTAGAAATAAATATAAGAACATAATGAGTTGTGAAATGTGGTGAATTTACTTACTATTGGTTTGTCAATCAGTTAATCGCTATAATGGAAGTCTTGACCACTGCCATAACTCAGATGTTAGTGAGTTGAAATCGACGTCTGAGACTGCGCTTGGGCATGGATTTGAATACCACTATGTGGAGTATCGGGTTGGTTTCTTCCGAGGTTTCCTCAACTATTATACGAATGTCGGGTAATCCTGTGGCAAACACTCTGACCCATCTTGCCAAATAACATCTATGAGCAATTTTACTGATGAAAACATTGAAACTTCAGGCTGTGTTACTCTGAGAATGGAAAGAAAAGTAGAAATCTTTCATTTGTACTTTTATTTTATTTTATTTCCCCCCTCCCCCATTTCGTGGATGTTTTAGCATTATTTTAAACTGTAGAATTTACTTTGTTTTGATGAGAATATATCATAGCCTACTGCAGAATGATAACCTCATATTTTTATTGAGAACCTGTGTAAAACCTGTGGAATCAAACCCAAACATTCTAGATATAAAGTCAGAAGCACAGTACACTGGATAACACCACTCTTTATAAATAATTACATCATATCGATGGGCCAGTTCGAGAGGGAAACAATTCAAAATTTAAAGTTTCGAGAAACCTACATTTTAAAGCTTTATGTTGCTGTGAAAAATCGAAGGATCATTGAAATTACTCTAAATTATGTTAATAATGTTTAATATATACTTTAAGTTTCAAATTAGAATGTGTTAATTGGATTTTTCACAGCAACATGAAGCTTAAAATTCAGGTTTTCTCAAAACTTTATATTTTGAAATGGGCCATCAATATGTCAGTAGATCTTATATGTGTTTTAGGCTTATATGGTGGATGTGATCAAAATTATACTTTTAGATATTCTATTGTATCCTGGAACTTGACATTTTTAACATTTTAGAACTACACAGGACTCAGTTTACTGGCTCTGAAAGAAGGGAATGTAAAAGGGGTATCTGGGAGTGGGAGAATAGTGAGAACTGATTGGAGGTGGTCTGAAGGAATGATGTAAGCCCTGCAATGTATATAATATAATGAATGAAAACAGTGTTTTAAATTTAGACATGGTAATATTTATATACCTATATAATATTGTTACACGCAAACTTGTATACTATGCATTTGTTAGAAAAAAGCTTCAGAAAATTTACGAATATATCTGAAGTGGTATTGCAATTATGATTTATATCATAGCATAAGTTCCAATGGTGTCTTGAGTGGTCTAGACCTTCCTGCCAAGTAAGCAGTCCTGGTTCGAGTCCTAATCAGGCTTGAAATTTTTTCATTGAAAAACTACTGTGGTAGACAAGTACAGATATGGAAATAAAATTTGGAGCTCTCTTATTTTATGAGTTTGGAATAATATTCTGGGAAAATTCTACAGATAGTAACAGTATATTCCTACTGCAAAAAAGAGCAATTAAAATAATAGTAAGTGCCAAGTCTAGAGAATCGTGTAGGACCATTTAAAAAAATTACAAATAATCCGCATGGCTTGTCAATATATTTTTTTCATTAATAAACTTCCTCGTATGTAATCGTGAAAACTTTGTAACTAATGCAACAGTTCATAGCATAAATACTCGTCAAAAAAAATGACTTTCATACATCATCGGAAAGTCTATTGTGCTATCAAAAAGGAAAAGGAGTGTGTTATGTGGCAGTAAAAATTTTTAATAGCCTCCCTATGGATATAAAAAATGAAACTCAAAACATAAGATTATTTAGGGCCAAATTAAGGAATTATCTAATTTCTCACGCATTCTATTCTGTAGGTGAATTTATGAGATGCTACATGAATATTTCTGTCGTTTATTAGGCATCGATACTAACCCTGTGTGTTGTATTAGTATATTGTAAAAGTCTTCAACTAGAGTGTGATTATAATTGAAGATCTCAGTACAATAAGTGGGTTATGAACCAAAAGGCAACTTTTCAGGAGAGCAAAAACAAAGTTTCTATTCACTTAATTTTTTTGGAACAGCATATTACATGAACTTCAGTTTCTAATACTACAAATGGGTTTATGAGAGAACCAATGACAGATTCTGATTCTATGAGGCGGGAATAGTAAGAAAGTTTGAAAATTCGAAAATGCCACATTTGGTCAATAACCCACTTATTGTTCTGAGATCTTCAATTAAGACTTTATAGTACTATTAAGATTTGTTTGACATGTTCCATATTCTAGCTGTGAAATGATGTACGAATATCATTGAATGTAAATAAAAATACAATATAATAGCCCCTGTATATATGCTACTTGTGGACAGCCATGTGAAATTGTTGCGTACATACAAGTGGACTCCCATCAAGACTCCAAATTTTAATTCTGTATTTTACTTAGTTAGGGTTTTCTCTTGGTTCTCCTATTTCCCCATATTAGGTACAATATCAGTCTTATGTACCTCCATTCCAGGGTTTAAGCTAGAAAATAAATAATTGTCGCAAAAATGCACTAATGAAAAATTATGTTTGTGGAAATTGCGAAATGCTTGTGCAATATTATAAATAATTGTGCAGAAAGATAAAATTAATGAAGTATGCAGAAACAAAAAGTTATGTAATTTGTTTCTTGGAGTTTTATTACTTTTAATGCATCTTATCACACTCTAGATATACTTATGTAAGTATCAATATTTACTGCTGAGTGTACATCACTTTAAAATACATTATTTTATGGCACTCTAAACATTGAAGTTCTTTACTAGTAGGCCGTTCAAGATTTTTTGTTAGCAGAGTGCTAACTCTTTTACTGAAAGGGGTTTCTAATTCTAGTTTTTACAAGATTCATGCAACTAAACCCTCGCTCATAACTTACAGTGTGTGATGGAATTATATCAATCAATTAGTACAAATTGTTCACTTACATGAATTGCACCAACTCTTTGAAATCAATTCCTGAACATCTATTGCTCAATACCTGTTTTAACATTGCTCATGCCATTAGCATTTCATTTAAATTCTGATTAGTTCAAACATATCTCTGATTTCATTTTCTCCGTTACCTCTTCGTTTCTGAAGTACAATGTGGTTGTCGCATTTTTGCACGTTCACATTCAAAGTTTGTTGCATATTTAGAAGTCGAGTAGCAACGACTGTGACTTAAACCCTGCACTATTCCATGTCATTCCCTGATCGCTGGTTAGTCTTCAAATGGTACTGCCTATTCAAAACCTGAAAACTCAGCGAATCTTAGTGTAGTCAGCTGGTCAGCTGATGTGGATTGGGATTGAGCCCATTAGGGATGAGTTTCAAGTTATTAACCGAATGGTTAGTGTAACGTCTGGGGAAGAGGTTAGGTTATAACTCTCCGGTGATGGCACTTGTAAAATTTAGCGGTCTGAAAGGTAAATAAAATATGTCAGTGTTCTCTCAGAGAGATATCGTGCTAGGATTCGTCCTGCTCCTTCAGGAGAACTAATTTCATAGCATAGCTCACCACTAAGTCCTTGCACATGCCATCACTATCCATTACAACAGTACCAAAAAGTCATCTCTATTCGTGCAATTATCTTGTTCTCACTAACACTCCAGCCATGCATGTATCCGGATGTAATCAGATGGAGGGGGTCACAAATATTGCTGGTGACAGATCTTTATGATACCATATAGGAAATACACTGCTCAAAACAATTAGAGGAACACTACGAATTATTTAAATATTTTTTCATTGATTAAATGTACAGATATGAAATTAATAAAGTATAGTATTTATGGTAATTTATGGCCACATTTATCTCCATGTCAACAAACAATTTTTTAAAACATTGCACTATATAAGACATTGAATCTTGTCCTCACTTATCAAACTTAACACCTGTTGTAAAGATCTAGTATCATGTATGGCCTCCACGACATTCGATGACAGCTTGGTATGCTCCCTATGAGATTCTATATTTCCTCTTTGGAGATATTCTCCTATTCCGCCTTTAGAGCATCTCCAAGTTCCTGCAGGGTTTGTGAAGCTTGATGTCGGTTCCTGACTTTCCTATCCATAAGAACCCACAAGTGTTCAATAGGGTTGAGATCTGGGCTGATTGCTGGCCACTCCTTTACCTCAATTTCATTCTCCCTTAGGAAATCCCTGGTGGCAGCTGCAGAATGTGCCCTGCCATTATCCTGAATAACAGAAATCCAGGGCCTACTCCAATGGCAGCAGGTACTAGATGGTCTTGTAGAACATCCTCGATATACTGGACAGCATTTAGTCACTGGGGAACAATTATGAGCTCTGTACGATTGTTGTACATAATTCCGGCCCTCACCATTATGGAGCCTCCACCGAATCTATCAATTTCCTGTACAGCTCCTACAGAAAATCTTTCCCCCGACTGTCCCGACACCCTTAAACAACCATCACAATGTGTAAGACGATACCTGGGTTCGTCCGAGAAGATCACAGACACTGGTTCAGGTTCCAGTTCGCATGATTTTCAGCAAACATAAGTCTTGCTGCCTTATGCTCATTTGTCAAACTCTGTTTTTAACTGGCCTTTTTGGACGAATATTCTCTTTCCTTAATCTGTTCCTTACCATTTTGTCTGAAACCCGGATTTCGGAAGCCATATAGTCATTCTGCAGGTCTCTTGCAGTTTCTGTACGCTGTCGAAGAGCAGATAGGACAATGTATCTGTGATCTTGGGGCTTGTTTTACATTTACGGCCCTGTCCAGGTCTTCTACAATACTGACCTGCCTCTCTGTGCCTGTTGCGTAACCTGGACACCATGGAAGGAGAAACCTCAAGCTCTCTAGCCACTTGTCTCAGTGATTGACCTTGTCATAAAAGAAGTAGAGCATGATACACTTCAAACTCATTTAAATGCTTCATTTTGTCACAGACTTTAATAAACAAGGCAATAATCGGCATTCGTCACTATAGCAATGTCAGAAAGCTAACCAATTAGAAGTTGTCAGTGGCTTCCGTAATCAAATGGATCTTTAAAATTTGTTTCCATAAATGATCCAATTTACATATTGTCCAATTTTCAGCATCACAGCTTCAAAAAACACTAACTTATTAAATTTATTACAAGTGTTCCTCTAATTATTTTGAGCAGTGTATATTGTTGTAAATTGTGAGAGGTTTTAATTGTATTGGCTGGTTGAGGCCTGGATCTGAACTGTTCCTGCATTATATTGTGTATTACAAATCAAAATTTTTACTTTCAGGGGATGACAAAACAAAGAAACTTCGGTGAGATGAAGTTCAAAGTGTGTCCTACAGAAAAGTTAGCAAGAGAGCACTTCAAGAAGCACTCCGTAGAACAGTACTGGGACTTGGCTTACAGTGGCGCTGTTCTAGAGGCAACTGATGATGTATAGCTTGCGTTAACTTCATATAATTCAGTGAAGAAGAACCTATAAGCATTACTTATTTATGATTTATGGATATTAGTTAAAGTCATTACTATACATGTAGTAATGGATGAAGTTACTACATGACTGTGATCATCACTGGAGATACGTATTTGAACTGTCACTCAGTTATATGAAATTTCATTTGATAATCAAATTGGGTACAGACGAGAGATGTGTGTTATATTCAGCATACTGTACTATGTTACAAGGAATGTATAGAAAGTCTGAAAATAATACTTTATTAACAGTTTTTTTTTTTTCTTTTAAGAAGAAAATAATCAAATGTATTAAGCACCCAATACGATTTCTGTACTGTTATTTAAATTTTATACCTGCTTTACATCCTCGTAGTGCTTGATTCAAGCCTAAGCATTTGTTTGAAAAAGTCGTCAACTGTGACTATCTCAACTAGTGAGTGTCTCACATATATATGGCTGGACAAGTTTCAGGGTCAGGTCGTCTTGGCTACGAAAAAATTGAATTTGGTGCCTAAAATGTTCAATTTGTGACTGTTAAAATTCCATTCTAATATTAGTGCAATATAATACTCCATGTGCCACTTAGAGGGATCGAGAAATAAGTGATAATTTTAAGTGTAAATAATGGTTTATTAACATACCTTTTTACATAACTTGATGTAAAAATTCTCCAAGTTTCGGAGAATGCTCAGTGCAACTCTATGTGTAGCTAACAAGGGAAGTATCACACCCAGCATGCCGAAACTTGCCTCGAAACTTTGGTGACATAACCGATGTACTACGAGAAGGTCACGTGAAAAATATTAGTTGCCTGTTTCCACTGCAAGGCCCCGAAATAAACCCCGGAATTTTGCATGTAAGTAATAGGGAAGTGGTTACTAGTCGCTACTAGTTGGATTGGACAGCCCTTCCTGTGTGCAAGCCAGTGGAGCGGTGGGTGGCAATCAGCAGCGAACAGACTTACGTGAGTCAAGGTCAGCAATACAAGCGGACGACTACAGGGTTATAGGTCTCGCAAGGACACAATACCGACGGAAGGAATGCGAATCAAACAATGCGATAAGGAAGAGCGGGCGACAGGAAAGGTCACGAGATAGCTTTAATGATATTCAATCGATACCAGTCACTTCTGTCTCTTGTTTATACTTCATTGAGAAGATGGGACGCGAGAGAGTTTACTCCATTTCACACACGCACTCCACTCCGCTCGCCAGTGAGGCAGGGATGTCCAGCTGCGCCGCGTTATCGTCTGGCCACAGAAGGATTCCAGCTTCGATTTCGGGGCCTTGCAGTGGAAACAGGCAGCTAATGTTTTGCACGTGATCTTCTCATAGTACATCGGTTATGTCACCAAAGTTTCGAGGTAAGTTTCGGCATGTGGGGTGTGATACTTCCCTTGTAAGTTTGATGGCATTGGAGCACTCTTAGAGGCGAGTCTGAAAAATCTATCTCGCGTGTAGCTGCACAGGTGGGTGTGTCTGTAGGATCGGCCCATAAAGTCACGAATTTGTTACATTTAAAGTCTTATAAAATTAGAAAAGCTCACAAACTGAACATTCCTGATCATAATGTTAGAATTAATTTCTGTAACTGGCTTTTAAATTCCATACGCTATGGCATAATCAATCCCGAACTGTTATTCTTTACCGATGAAGCATGGTTGCATTTAAGCGGATATGTAAATTCACAGAATAATCACTATTGGACTGACAATCCCAATGTGCTTCATGAAGCACCTCTGCATGATGTTAAGATTGGTGTGTGGTGTGCGATCACTTCCAGGAGAATAATCGGGCCAATCTTCCAATACGACACAGTAGATTCTCATCGTTAAGTCAATGACATATTGTTTCAATTTTTTTAACAAATGAACAAGGATGAAAAAAATTATGGATGGTTTTTGCAAGACAATGCAACAGCCCATAGAGCAGAGTGATCTATGCTGGAATTAAGGTGTGTGTTTGGCGAACAAGTGATCGTTAATTGGCCCCCGCGTTCCCCGGATCTTAATTCATGTCACTTTTATCTTTGGGGGAATGTTAAAACATAAAGTGTATGTGAACAATCCTCATACATTAGTGGAACATCAAGAAAATATTCGGGCCGTGATCTCCAGTATTTCAAGACGGAATTGGATTGCGTATTTCAGCATCATCTTCGCTGGTGTGAGCATTGTATTGAAACTAGAGGAGGTCATTTTGGACATCTTATGCCTTAAGGTAAGGAAATAAATACCATTAAATTAATTTTACGGAAGATAAACTAACACTAAAAACGGGTAGAAAGAATGCATGTTGGGCCACCGTCTTAAGTTGAAGGCGCTGTATTTAATCCCATGAGAAGTTCTGTTTCATTCAATCTGTAATTTTATTATAAGTAATGAAACATCAAAGTTTTGTTACCATATGTATTGTAGTTAGTTTTTGAAAAAAAAAAAATAAAATAAAAAATTTGAACATATCTACAATAGGTCTCCTAAAAAAATCTTGGACGCATCCCAGTAAACACATATATCCATACATACATAAGTACGTACAACATACAGCAGACCAGCATACAGTAGGCCCAGCGTATAGGTAATAAAGTATGGACACTTCTCGTGGGTACCTTTGATGTAGTCGGACTGATTTCAATGACCTTCAAGCCAGCTAGAGCGTGAGATTCTGCTTTCTCCCTAGAGTTGGCGCTGACATCACACCAGCTAGCAGTCGACACAGCAGAAATATCACATAATGCATCTAGGTACATTATGTATTCAAATAAAATAAATTGGATCCATAAAATAATAAATCCGTCATTAACTGTAATGTCTAGACTCTAGAGTTCCTTTATAATGAGAGTTGAGACATTGACCCCAACAACAATTAAAATATGTAATGATTTGATAGCACTGAAAATGGAAAAACAAAACTCTTATGACACGTAAAACCATATACCTACATTATATTATATACAAATATTAAACGAATTCGATACATAATTTTATAATGTATTATATTATTTTATAATATAATGTATTATATCTGAAATATAAAAAAAAAATATTATTACAACTAGTTTGTCACTGAGAAATGAGGAAATCTGTTAACTTGAATTTATTTGAAGCAAAGCGTTACTGGATTATGCAATAAGTTAGGCGATGTTTGGATCCTGTGTCTCAACCGACGAGTTAGAAGTTTCTCTTTCTAATGGCTGGTTCACAATAAACCGGAAACTAGAATCGGAATAAAAACGGTAAAATTGCTAAAATGTGTACATTTAAATGTGAGCATTCACAATTAACGAAAAGCTTGCCGGAGCCCGGGATCGGGAACGGAGAGTTGGCCAAGTTTCGACTTTGGTGTTCACGTTTCCGATCACAGCCCAATAGATTCATTTTATTGCCATCTAAAAGCTATTTTGTCGTATATTTTGTAGCAAGAAGACCGTGACATAACCTATACATTATTTTGTTCTGTGCTGTGCATCATGGAGCAAGTTTTATTTGATGAGATTCTAATATTGAGTTTTGAGGAAAATCCTCACGTTTACGATAAGCGGCGCGCCTCGTATAAAGATGAGAAAATGGAGGAGAATACGTGGCTTTCAATAGCTGCTCTTTGAACACCGATCGTAAGTGAATCATATTTTATTACTGTATTGGTTGTGTTACACACTACATATTCATGCTTCAATTCAACAACTACTGTTGTGTTCATTTTTGTTTTATTACAAATGTTTCTTCTCTAATTATTTCACGTTATGGTAGACTTAAAATAGGTTGTGATAATAAAGATGCGTGGGCATATTATAGTACCGTTGAAATTTTGAAGTTGGTTAACCTGTGTTTATTTGGCTGCCTTGTACTCATGAGAGAACGCCATTGGTCAATTATACACAAATAGCATCAGAATGCGTAATATCGACTTTACATATCGTTATTGACATGCATATCGATATGCATAGTCGTCTACGTTCTCGGTTTATTGTGAATAAAAAATTTTCATATTCATGTTCTCTGCTTCTCGTTCCCGGTTTATTGTGAACCAGCCGTAACTCGTTGATCTCAACTCTATACTCATTTATTATCTTGGCGTATGCTCGATTACACTGACCTCTAGCGCTTGAAAGTGGAACTAAATGCCGGAGCACATAGAAACAAAACACAGGAAAATTCGCTCAGTGTCCTTTCTTTGTAATCCTTATTCGCTGGTAAGCCTACATACAGTACATTCGTACAGTAGGCCTACATACAGTACATACCTACAATAGGCCTACATACAGTACATACTAGTATGAATATAATAAATAATACGTTATAAAATAGGGAACATGAGAAGATATATATATATATATATATATATATATATATATATATATATATATATATATATATATATATATAACAAATTGAAAATAGCTGGGAAAGAAGGAATAGTTCAGAAAAGTTGCATTAAAGAATCGAGAAAAAATAAAAGTAATGAAAGGAATATGCAATATTTAAATAGGAAAGAGGGAACAGGAAACGAAACAGTCTAGTTAGGGGTGAGAATGGAAGAGGATAGATAGGGAAGGATAGCAATGCAATTAGAACGGAAGGATATGAATTAAACGGGAAATGCTTAGCAAATGAATATATTCACACAAAACCATGAGGTACAAATAGATGATAAGAATTAGACAAGATGGTGAAATAATAATCTGAAGCACGACAGCCCATGAAGGATCATGACCGACCAGCCGGCTGTTGGCCTCACGTTCACATGCTGAAGCAGAGGTGGACGATCATCCAACCAGAATGGAGGTATCGTGTGGTTAGCACGATGATCTCCCCCCCCCCTAACCATTATAGCTGGCTTTCGTAACCGGATTTTGCTACCTATCGTAATTCCCCAAGTACATCACGATGCTGGGTGGACACCGGCCCCATACACTGGCAGAAATTGTATGAGAATATTTCTTCTCCCATGAGGACTCGAACCAGCGCGCATTCCGTAACGCGAGTCCTAGGCAGGATGCCTTCGGCCACGGCGACGGTGCAAGACAAAGAATAGAATGTACCTACATCATTGCAAGACTGAAAAAATATGTGCCATTTTTTTCCCAGTGCAACAATGAAGCGTGCTAGAGGTAACTATCATTGTTAAAATCCTTTATTTCAAGGGTTACGAAAACAATTAGTGATTATAAGGCTGCAGATACACTACATTTTGATTTCGCATCTAAAATTGAATAGTCCACATTTAGAGACAAAACAACGAATCTGCACATATGTTATGGCATTCAACACCATAGCGTAATATATAGAATCACAATAGCGTATAAGGTGATACGTTGTTCTGACATTAAATAATCATGTGCTTTTGTAGATACGCAACACTCTATTTCCGTAACGGTTAAAGATAGACGTTCCGTCGTTTTGTCATTAAATAGATTGGTTCCCCCAGTCAGTAATGCTGTAGATATGTCAAAATGACCAATTTTGTAGATACGTTGTTATGACTCAAACCCCCGCAGTATGCTTACATGTAGGCTATGCCAGAATCTGTGGCGCCCACTTTTTATAGAGCGTGATGGCAATTCCTTTCTCAGAAAACGAATGATCGGTAAATAATAGGCTTACTTATATGTATGTTAATGCTCTTCGTTTTATCCACTTATCCTGTAAGGTCGAAGGGTTAAACTATGAAACGTCTTTGGGTCGAAGGCTTGCGACATTTTATCTTCATCCCACACTGCTCTGAGCTCTCATTTAGCTCCAGTTATAATAATATCACAGTCTACTATATACAGTCACGAAGCTTGAGTTTTGAGGGTGCTAGAAACAATAGACTGTGACGGTACTATTTTGCATTGCCTGTAATGAGGCGATATTAGCAATCCTAGTGGTGAGCAACTATTTAATGTTTGCATATTTACTACGTATTGACCTTCGCGACTGCATATACTAGACTGTGACAATATCCCTTAGTATTCCAGTAATCAATTTAGACCTTTTCCCCTGGGATGGGGGATTTATACAATATCGGTGAGGAAATTGGAGCCGACAGCAAAAGAGAGAATAATTCAAATCTTACATAACAACAGCTGAGACAGTCTATAATACAGGGACATCATTTTATTTTTACTTGCATTTTTATTGTACCTGTATTTCTGAATGTACTTCACTCCCACCCCTTCACTAATGTCCTTGCTCCCGTCAGACACACAAACTTACGGCCGCTGTTGCATTCGAAGTCTTCAAGCAGTGAAGTAAACACTGCAGTGTATAGTGTGTTTCATAAATATGGTTGCGTTTTCTATAGAAGAAAGAACCTATATTAATAATATCGCACTAAAAATTATATTCAAGAAACGATAAATTCAATTTCAGAGAATATGCTTCAAAATGTTTTTAAAAATATGCGTAAAGAATTGAAGCCAGCATTGTAATGAACGGCAACCATTTTCAGCAACTTGTTTAAACATTCAGATTAGCTTATTTTGAATTGAGGTGGCTAGAAGCAAAGGAATGCTTGTGACATTTGTAATAACATGAGTTAAGTGCATCCAGCGTAAGCTAAAGTATCTAAAAATTTTAGTGGCAAAGGGATATTTTAATCGCATCACACATTAAAATTTAAATAAAAATTTTACCGATTTTACGAAAGCTTAAATATTTAAACCCCATTTTCTCAAAAGTAACTTAAGTGCACTTACAGCCCTTTACTTATGACCCCCTCAATTTAAATGCACTCTACATTGTATGTTAACACCAATAATTAATATGCTAAATAAAGTAGACATTACGTAACGAACATATCCGCCTGAAAAGTTGAGTTTTTGAAAAAGAAAATGCTACTACTCTACTGTATTTTGATAAATTCCGTAAAAGTGATCATCAAACTGAAAATTGTAATATCGTATTTTCCTACAACATAAATGGATACACTACTTTTCTCTCCTCCTATACCTAGTAAAATGATTTGTTTGCATATTGCACTAGTAACATCAAACTCCTGTAATGGAAGGGGGCAACAGTGTTTCCGAGTATAGCCAGGTTAATGTTAAAAATGTTGGTAAAAATAAAGTGATGTCCCTGTATAAGGAACATATAAAAATGGGGTCTATTAAAGAAAAAAGGACTTTCATTCGTTTATATTTGTTTAAATATGAGTAAATTTTAATACTGTGTAAGCATTAAATTAGAAGTTTAATATTGTTATGTAAAACATAGTGAAAACCGTATGAACTATCTTTCGGTGTAATATTGTCCCATAAAGCCTGTGTTAAGTATCCTTTTACATATACCCTCTAAATTTAGTAGGCCTACAAGTACTAATTACTCACCGATGTTAAATTAGAGAATGCGTCTTCCAATAGCTTTTCTAAGCTTTCAAAGGTACCGATACAATAGTCACGGAAACTCGACTTAATGTAAAACTCCAGTCACCGAAAATGGCGAGGAGTGGGTTATTCACAACTCGTAATAATGGACTATAATTTAATATATTAACGCAGCCGTGGCGAAAATGTGATCGTGCGCCGAGCTACTGTGTAACCTGCAACGTGCATAGCACCTATGGAGGGAGGCGGATACCCGAAGGGGAAGTGAAGCAACTGTCTGACTTATTAACGAATTTTCATTTTCCTTACGTCAAGCACTTAAATATAACGAAGAAAGAAATGAATAAGAGACCATAGGATACATTATCACAACCTAAAATTAACTGTCTTCAGAATGTCTCTGCGACACAGTTTCAAAATCAGGAATTATGTCACTTACTGCCAGTCGTAGTTGATCACGAAGGTATCTGTCTGTTAGTCGTGATCTAAATTTGCTTTTTACTATTTTCATTGTTGAAAATAATTTTTCACAAACGTAAGTTGCAGCGAACGTGGCTTCAACAAAGCAAGCGATGGGATATTCATTTTTTGGCAAAGATTTGAAAAGTTCAACATTTGTCTAGTCCTTGCATCTAGCTTTCATTTAACATCACATTGTAAATCTGTGCGTTTAGATTGAAGATCTAACCGCATTACATTCGTACATCTGCTGAAAAAGGATCGACGTACAGAGATAATAATAATAATAATAATAATAATAATAATAATAATAATAATAATAATAATAATAGCCCTTAACCTTTTAATGTTTCATGAGTAACATGTAGTATAATGCCGTTTTATGTTATACAACCGTTTTCCTCGTAATACTTGCGAACAAATCATACATTTAATATTCTCTTCATATTGGCAGCAAAAAGTGCGTCCTCCCATCCTACTTGAAACTTTCGTTTTTGTAGAGGTAGCCTACATGGTTTCGAGAGAGACATTGCGACGATACGCCTCTCGCAGGTTAGAGACAAATACAAATGGAACGGAGTTCGACTCTAGTGAGTGAGAGGGTGGGGGTTGTGGCAAGAGATATGCATAACTATCATTGCGAGCCACAATGTGCTCACGAGTCACATTTTCGCCACGGCTGTATTAACGAAACGTCCGGTGAACTAAATACAATATTTATACTGTTGATGTTACTAATCAAAGCCCGGTTTGTGGCTCTTCGCTAACACGCTGAACTTGCATTCAGGCAGTCGGGTTCCATCTCCGGCCATGCTGTGATAGAATTTGTGGACAAAAAGAACATTATAGTGGGTTTTCTCGGGATACTCCAGTTTCACTCTTTCACTTCACCAACACACTCTACCCGGAACGGGTCCTTACACTTAGACAGGCTTTGGCCCATTGTGCTCTCTATATGGACGATTGTCCCTGTGGCATTCGTGAATCCGACACTGACAGGTGGGTCATCTTGCCTCAACCCTGCCCTTCCTATACGTCCCAGAGCACCAAGCCATTCAATTTCCCTTCAGGGGAGGGTACGTGCTGGAACTGTCGTCGCAGGCAAGCCGTTCGTGTGGGCCCATTGTACTACCTGGGATGAAATGATGTGCATGCCCTAGGACCCCCCTCGCGCCGCCTCCGAACTCCCCTACAGCCTACATGATTCCTTTACCTTTCCGCGGTCTCTCAACCCCGATCCCACGAGTTACCGTGAGACCAGTGAAGAGGCCACAGTGCGTAGCGCTACTACTGTCTTCGGACAGTTGACTAAACAACAATCTGTCACATTTTCTTTTACAAGCCAGATTTTCATTTTTCAAACTCCTAATCTGTTCATTCTTTTCTATAACTCACCTTTTCCATTAATCTCAATCTTTTTTTTTTTTTTTTGACTGAGCATATAATTGTGTTCCGCACTAATACGAGTAGTATCAGGGACGTGTGAACAATTCGCAATAGCAGTTACATTGTCTGGTTCTTAGACTCCAGTACTTTTCAGAATCCTCGTAGGATGTTTTCCTACCTAAAAATAATATTATATCACGAAAAAAAGAAATTCTACTAAATAGCCTATACTTTCAAATGATGAAGTTCAAGCCAATGGAAATTAGGTCTATGTGAACTTAACTTGTTTCAACAATGAACCTATCAGCATAAGATGTTCTGAAAAATTAAAGAGGAATGAAACTGCGTGACTTTCCTTTTTTTTCATGTGATTTCCGGAAGCAATCTTCTGTGAAATGTTCAGAATACAATTTATGTTGTGATAATTTGTTCGAATAAAATTATCTCTTCTAATGGCAGATAGCCAATCGCAACAGTAGTTCTGATTTTTTTTAGGGGGAAAGCTAAAAATAACACATTTTATAATAATGTTTGTATCATATTAAAAAAATAGCAGCAATATGTTTGCCGAAATAGTTTTAGTGTAAGCTAACAGAATAATTCAATCTACATGAAAGTGCTATTTATTGCCTGCATTAATTGCACCTTAAACTATTAGATGTATTTAAATATCGTTATTTATGCAAGAAAAGTGATGCTGTAGCCTTTCCTGAAGCGATTTGTGCAATTATAAGCCTTACAAAAATGCATCATTATGATAGATTCCTCAAATGCACACTGGATACACTATCACAACCGCCTGTTAAATGGCACACTTGCCATAGTGATGTCTATGCGCGAAGGGTTTCAATTTTGTACAGCACAGCAGCGCTCGCTGTGTGTCTAGGTAAGTAACTATAACGTCATTGTTTAAATGCGATAGGCTCACGTCAGTAGATTTGCTGGCAATTAAAAGAACTCCTGTGGGACAAAATTCCGGCACACCGGCGACGCTAATATAACCTCTGCAGTTGCGAGTGTCGTTAAATAAAACATAATTTAATTTTCCAAGTTCGGCGGCGGCCCGCAGGCGATTCTACTTCAGAGCAAGCCCGAAACCTAGAAAAGAAATGGAGATGATGAAAGAGAGACAGGAGGAAGTGTAATCACTAGGGAACGGAATTTGGAGCAGTAAAAGCTAGTATTGGCATCTACACAGCCATTTGTTTACAACCCTTTTTACCAAGTCCTCCCCTCCATGACATACTCGGAGCTCTCTGCACGTCAACAACAGGTGAACGGGACAGTTGTCGCATATGAACGTCAACGTGCAGGTTTGCAGTTCAGCATAGTGAAGTGCAGGTACAGGGACATCACTTTATTTTACCAACATTTTTAACATTAACCTGCCTATACTCGGAAACACTGTTGCCCCCTTCCATTACAGGAGTGTAATATGTAAACAAATCATTTTACTGGGTATAGGAGGAGAGAAAAGTAGTGTATCCATTTATGTTGTAGGGAAATACGATATTACGATTTTCAGTTTGATCATCACTTTTACGGAATTTATCAAAATACAGTAGAGTAGTAACATTTTTTTTTTTTCAAAAACTCAACTTTCCAGGCGGCTATGTTCGTTATGTAATGTCTACTTTATTTAGCATATTAATTATTGGTGTTAACATACAATATAGAGTGCATTTAAATTGAGGGGCTCATAAGTAAAGGGCTGTAAGTGCACTTAAGTTACTTTTGAGAAAATGGAGTTTAAATATTTAAGCTTTCGTAAAATCGGTGAAATTTTTATTTAAATTTTAATGTGTGATGCGATTAAAATATCCCTTTGCCACTAAAATTTTAGATACTTTTTCTTACACTGGATGCACTTAACTCATGTTATTACAAATGTCACAAGCATTCGTTTGCTTCTAGCCACCTCAATTCAAAAAAAGCTAATCTGAATGTTTAAACAAGTTGCTGAAAATGGTTGCCGTGCATTACAATGCAGGCTTCAATTCAGTACGCATATTATTAAAAACATTTTGAAGCATATTCTATGAAATTGAATTTATCGTTTCTTGAATATAATTTTTAGTACGATATTATTAATATAGGTTCTTTCTTCTATAGAAAACGCAACCATATTTATGAAACACACTATACACTGCAGTGTTTACTTCACTGCTTGAAGACTTCGAATGCAACAGCGGCCGTAAGTTTGTGTGTCTGACGGGAGCAAGGACATTAGTGAAGGGGTGAGAGTGAAGTACATTCAGAAATGCAGGTACAATAAAAATGCAAGTAAAAATAAAATGATGTCCCTGTACAATGCCGAAAGTGAAACCAACTAACAGTACAAAATTGAAAGACTATATTTGTAAAAGCTCCAGATCGAGTATCAAAATTCAGGAAACAATTTCCTAAATTATCGCTCCCCACATGTCCAGTTCTTAAGAGATGGGAGTCATGGTTAGAAGCTTGCAAATATTACGCACATCACCTCCAATCTGTGAAGAAAGTGGTCCAGTCTTTCAATCCCGATGACGCGGCTGCGATTCAAATACGCCAGGAACTGCTAAATGATAGAACAATCGAAAAAGAAGTCATGGATATTAAGTCAAATTTTTTATATTTACCGGATGCCATCATTCGGTTAGAAAAGTCAGGAGTAGAACTAGTTGAGCAAATAAATATTATGGGACTATTGTAAATAAACTGAGTGCAGTAGAAGGTGAAGTAGGAAAACGTGTTGGTGAAAAAATGAACAGAGTTTTGATTACAAATGATGGTTACAGTATTCTTAGTCGGATTTCAGATGTACTAACAAAGACATGTCCCAATGACGTTATTCAACATGTGAATTTAATTGACGTATCTTGTTTCAAGTACTCTCCAATTGTCTCTGCAGATGTAGAGCGGAGTTTTTCCATGTTCAAAAATTTCCTTCCTTGCAACAGAGCAAAGTTGTGTTTTGAAAATTTGAAAATGATATTTACAATTTATTGTAACAAGGCACAGCAGGAATAATTATTGTTTCATCAACAAAACATAGCATTAATTGAAAATACCATTTCGTTTGGTTCTACATTTTGTTCAATATTTAATGATACTTTATTAGGCTATGTTGTAAATATTGTAGTATATATTGTATATATATATATATATATATATATATATATATATATATATATATATATATATATATATTCTAAATACTGTAGTGTACGTTGTGTACATATTATCATATTTCATGATATTGTGAATAAAGGTTTTAATTTAACACGCTCCTCACAGAAAAACACACATATTCAGAAGCGAGTTCCATACAGAAGACAACTATCAGCCATCAATATTTCCACTGACACGCCAGGACGCAGAGATTGAGATTTTATTATGTATGTTTGTAATGTTGTTTATTGGTGTCTTGTGTGTTGCCAAGAAAAACACATGTAGTTCAAAATGAAATGCAGATTATGTATGTAGGCCACTATATGTCATTAAACTGTTGCATTTGTTTATTCTGAAATACGTTTATAGCACGTTGCGTGTAAGTTTATATGAAGTGAACTGTACTCGTCCATGCTCTGTGACGCAGCTCGCTTGACAGTCACTGAGCTACGAATATCTATACTACGTTTCACCATTCTTTATAATACTCCAAATCCCTTTCCCTGGTAATCACAGTCTAGTATATACAGTCACGAAGCTTGAGTTGTGAGGGTACTAGGAACAATTGACTGTGCCGGTACAATTTCGTATTGTCTGTAATGAGGCGATATTAGCGATCCTAGTGGTTAGAAATTATCTATGGATGCATATTTACTACGTATTGAGCTTCGTGACTGTTACTAGACTGTGGTGTAATTATAATGGAGAAATGAATCCGAGGTCCAACGCCGAAAGTTACCCAGTAATTCTTCTTCATGGGACTTACGTCGTTTCTGCCGCACTTCTTCCGATTTGTCAGCAGAAGCTCAAGAAGCCAAAAATAAGGATATTAAATTCTTCCGTGAACGCCATTCAAGAAAAACTTAAAGGGTTGTTACAAACGAATACTTTTTTAAGACTGATGCTTACTTCAGATCCAGTCATCACACCACTTCGAAAACTGCGAAGAAAACTTGGAAAATCTCTTCCATCTGATGTAGTTAATCTTTTTAAAGAGCCGCCATTTGAGATATGTCTAGCATAGGGGGAGTTATTGGGGACATGCCCCCCCCCCTCCAACTTGTCTGAACTCTTTTTTTTTTTTCTATTAACGTTAGAAAATACTGAATTCAAAAGATTTTCCTTGCTTTTGTTTATGGTTAGTTCCTGTGTTTAAATTGACGAATTAATGTCTTCAAATCATGTGTCTGGACTGTAATATTTATTTTAAATTTCTGAATGTATAATAATTTCTATAACACATCTGAGGAATGGAAGTACTGCAATGTTTCACTGTACTCATGTGTTGGAAGTCTGCAGGTGTTCAAGCCGCCACTTGGAGAAATATGAATAACATACTGCAGAACAATGCAGAAAAAAAGAAAAGTGATCCCGGTATAACGTGCAAAACTTTACGAGAGATTAAGTAAAATAATTAGAGTTTACATTTCATATGATATCTTCAGAAAGATAAGCTCCAGATAAAAAAGTTTCTGTTAGCACTGTTACTTAATGTTACTGTTGTATACATGTGTTTATGTATGAGAGAGAAAAATAGGGAGATTGTTTAAAGTTATGCCCTATTATAATTTGTAGTAGACCTACAGTTCAAGCCCTATACAATCCGGTCCAAAACATCGCGGATATGGATGTAACACTGTAAGAAATAATAATAATAATAATAATAATAATAATAATAATAATAATAATAATAATAATAATAATCCGTGGCGCTACAGCCCGTGAAGGGCCTAGACCAGGCTCCGTCAGGTCGACTCAAGATCGCGAGAGGGCGTACAGGCCTGCTCAGGGCTTCCACTGCGGGCAGTACACTTTTGCACGCTGCAGTCTATCAGTGGTGGAACCTATCGAGGTCGCTTGAGGGCAGCGGTGCACTGTATTTTGCACCAGGAATATTTATGTGCAAAAAACATGAACCTTAGCAATATAATGGATGTCGTTGTGCGAACAATTCATTTCATAAGGTCTAAAGGACTTAATCACATGGAGTTCAGGGCACTACTTGATGAAATTAACAGTGAGTATGGGGATTTACTCTACCACACCGAGGTAAGGTGGTGAAGTCGAGGAAAAGTTCTGGAACGTTTTCTCGCACATAGGAATGAAATTGCCTTATTTATGGCTGTACATGGGAAACCTGTTAGAAGCCTTGGACATGGAAGAATATATAAGAATAATGCAACAATTGTGCGAAGACTTCGAACGTAAATATCAGGAAATAGATAACTTGAACAACAATTTAAGATATTTGCAACACCTTTGTCAGTGAGTAGTCTCGATATTCCTGCTGAACTACAATTAGAAATACTTGATTGACAAAATGATATTGAGCTAAAGGATAAGTATCAAAACAGAAAAAGTATTAACCATTTCTATATTTGTTTTCCACGAGAAAGGTTTCCTAAACTGTACAATCTCGTTGCAAGAACGTTGTGCATGTTCGGGACAACCTACGTATGCGAAACACTATTTCTTTTAATGAAGTTTACAAAGTCACGTCACAGAAGCCAATTAAGTGATGAACACTGAAAGCATGTTTGCGATTGGATGATACTAAAACAATAGCTGCTTACTTACAGAAAAATGCAAAAATCGCCGCGGATCTCTGATGTATAAGAAAAAGTACTATTATCAGAGATTTGAGTAACAACGTTTGTACTGTTGTTTTATTTTGTTAATTGAACTGTATAGCAATGAGAAGAAGACAAACAGTGAAGAGTTTTATTTAGTAGTATGTTAATCTGTACAAAAGTGAATATTTTGTTTTGTTTCATTGTTGTGCAAACATGCAAAAATTTATTTCGTATATAGTTAGTTAACTGTACCAAATCGTGTAGAGTACCGTTTTCAGTATAGTGCAATTAACAGTAAAAGTGTGCTTCAATTAAAAGCTGAAATTAATTTACATTCTTATCACAAATTTGGTTCTCATACAAGTTGTTAGCTCCTCCACTGTGGAAGCAGCTACCCTTGCCCGCAGCCGTACGTCAGGGCTTGAGGGTTTGTACGTACGCACCAGAGTGTAGTCACTTGACGCTCCCTGGCCTAGACCGACCAGCCGACTGCTGGCCTCACGCCCACATGCCAAAGCAGAGGTGGACGATCATCCAACCAGAATGGAGGTATCGTGTGGTTAGCACGATGATTCCCCCAGCCGTTATAGCTGGCATTCGCAACTGGATTTCGCTACCTATCGTAGCTCCCCAAGTGCATCACGATGTTGGGTGGGCACCGGTCCCATACACTGACCGAAATTTCATGAGAAAATTTCTTCCCCCATGTGGACTCGAACCAGCGCGCATTCCGTAACGCGAGTCCTAGGCAAGATGCCTTAGACACGACGCCAGGGCGCGGGACCTGTAAGAAATATGCCCCCCAAAAATACCTTTATTAAATGATTAAATTCCGATATACTGTACCATGGTGAAGTTATAATGGGGAGAGAAGGTAAATAATGTTCCCCATAATCTTGTTATATCGGGATCTATGGTTTTGCTTTGCGCCCCCCTCCCCCCCCAAGGAAACTGTTCTCTCTCCGCCTCTCTAGTTTTTATTCCACACTACGTCTGGCGAGGACAACGAAGGGGGCGAAAACAGCGACGTGGAATGAGTTTTAAAGCATGCTAATGTACTTAACATTGTTCATGTATTAAAATAGTTATTTTAATAGAGATAAAGTATTATTAAACTTTAAATTTATAGCTAAATATATGCGTAATTGATATGACAGTAATACAGTTACTGAGGCAAAAAAAAAAAAAAAGTACTTTCTCTTTAATAAGCTCTAAAAGTCTAAATGCGTTGAAATAGTCATAATATTATTTGCATGAATTTATAAAAAATATTTACTGTCGAAATTTTGGCGGTTTTTCTGCTCTTTCGGATCGCTGTGCGGTCCTCGAAAAGCTTACGCCAAACCGATACCAATCATGTGCAACTTGTAAGTTAAGAAGAAAGGAAATTAATGTTGTCCGAGTGACTGTAAACAAGAGAAATAAGAGGGTGGAGTAATCGAATCAGCTGATGCCCTTGATAAGAGCCTTCATAACATAAATTGCTTATCGAGTCTGTGGAATGCTGTAAGGTGCACCACGACCTCGCGCACGCTCCGACTAGGAAGAGAACATAGCACAGCAGTCAGCTGATCAGTGCCAGTGTGGAGCGCGCAGCGTGCAGACATGGAGAAACCGTGCAAGTCCCTGCTCAGCAAGGAGGTTCCCGACATCGAGGTAAGAAAATACATTCAAAGAAATGTGTCAGTGTGTCGTAGGGAGCTGGGAAACAGTCTAATGACACTCTAAACAAAATACCGGAAATACTTTTTATTATAGTTTTCTGATCTGTAAAATGGTACTTAGAAAAGAAATCTAATGTCGTACAATAAATTGATATCGCAACAAACACTCTTGTGTAGCCTTCTGAATGAAACATTAAAAAAAAAAAGAGTTATAGCAGAGTACAGGGGAAAACAGTCACAATTATCTTAACAATGATGCCATCATTTAATTCAGTATATTGCTGCAAAATTTATTGCTGTTTCTAATGAAGAAGGAACAATGGATGACTGTATCCGTGGTGGTAATTCTCCTTTACCAATTTTGACAAGAAAAACACGTAATTTTGCTGTAATATACTGAATCAGATGATGTCACCCTTAAGAGAACTGTTACTTTGATTGTTTTTCTCCTCTACTCTTATGCAGACAATCATGCTGTTATAAAAAAATCACTACGAACGGCGCTCAATAAATTAAAAATATATGAAGACATATTATAGAATATCAACATTACAGCGTAAAATACCGATACATAAAATGACGGTCGTGTAAGTTGAAACGGTGATTAATGTTTAAGCCATTATTTAACGACGCTGCTATTTACGTGAAGAAAATAAAGATGAGATTTTGCGTCATAGATTTACGGAACGTAAAAAATTCTATCCTTTCCTTTATAAATGGTTTCAGACAAATTAATTTATTTCCTCGTTCACACGTTGAATTTGGACGTTGAATAACGTCTTCAATTGAAAGAATTGATAAATAAAATACTGCTACTATACTACTACTGTTATTACAATCTACTAATACTATTGTCACTGCTGCTACTACTACTACTACTACTACTACTACTACTACTACCACCATCACTGCTGCTACTAGGACTACTACTACTACTTACCAATACTATTACTACTGGTGATACTACTACTATTACTACTGATGCTGCTACTAGGACCTCCTATACTACCTACTACCACTACTATTATTACCATCACTGCTGCTACTAGGACTACTACTACTACAATTACCACTTACTGATACTATTACTACTGCTGATACTACTATTACTGCTACTACGATCTTCTATACTTACTACCACCACCACCACCACCACCACCACCACTGTTACTACTACTACTACTACTACTACGACCTCCTATACTACTCCTACTACTACTACTACTACTACTACTACTACTACTACTACTACTACTACTACTACTACTACCACCATCACTGCTGCTACTAGGACTACTACTACTACTTACCAATACTATTACTACTGGTGATACTACTACTATTACTACTGATGCTGCTACTAGGACCTCCTATACTACCTACTACCACTACTATTATTACCATCACTGCTGCTACTAGGACTACTACTACTACAATTACCACTTACTGATACTATTACTACTGCTGATACTACTACTACTACTGCTACTACGATCTTCTATACTTACTACCACCACCACCACCACCACCACTGTTACTACTACTACTACTACTACTACGACCTCCTATACTACTCCTACTACTACTACTACTACTACCACTACTACTACTACTACTACTACTACTACCACCATCACTGCTGCTACTAGGACTACTACTACTACTTACCAATACTATTACTACTGGTGATACTACTACTATTACTACTGATGCTGCTACTAGGACCTCCTATACTACCTACTACCACTACTATTATTACCATCACTGCTGCTACTAGGACTACTACTACTACAATTACCACTTACTGATACTATTACTACTGCTGATACTACTATTACTGCTACTACGATCTTCTATACTTACTACCACCACCACCACCACCACCACTGTTACTACTACTACTACTACTACTACTACTACTACTACTACTACTACTACTACGACCTCCTATACTACTCCTACTACTACTACTACTACTACTACTACTACTACCACTACTACCACTACTACTACTACCACTACTACTACTACTACTACTACTGATGCTACTACGACCTCCTATACTACTACTACTATTACTACTGCTGATGCTGCTGCTACTACGACCTCCTATACTACTACTACTACTACTACTACTACTACTACTACTACTACTACTACTACTACTTCCTGCGAGGTTACTGGTGATGTTAATGTGGTATTTGGCGAAATAGAACCGGGGATTCGTTACTCGTTTTACAGTTGGGGAAAACCTCGGAAAAATCCAACCAATCAAACTAATTTTGTAAGAGACTGCTCTTTACCTCGCCACTCCAACTGATATAATGTTTTTTCTGGTACGTGTAGAGAGTAAGGTAAGCATTGCTCAGTGACGGATTATGTAAGGCAAGCTCCCAGTTGATCGCGCTACCTTTTCCAAAAGACATAAGAACTAGAATAATTTTGGAGTTTTGGAAGGACACCGTAGCGCCGGGTATGTGACACACAAATCTATGACTTCTCGTTCTGAAAAGGAATTTTAAAATGTTACATTTGTTCGGATAAATTTTCTGCACATCTGAAGGGCAAAAGTAATTTTTCTTTTCAATAATTTATCATCATAATACACTGCTCCCTTGAATTGACTGAGCATATTGGGAATTAAATCAATGGCTTTCCCAAAACACTCCATGAAATATTTCATATAAAACAATTTTTATCTCGCAAAGGAAACAAAAACGAGTAAAAGTGTATTAAACGTTTTTTTTTGTTTGAAATATCTCAAAGAATGAATCTCTGAAATTAATGATATTACTTACGGTTCACCCTGTATAAATAAATAAACAAATAAGTAAATAAATAAATACATAATGTAATATGTGATTTATGGTTTAGTTTATATTTGATTTTTTTACACTAGTTTTAATTAATTTCTTCAGTAAGTTTTGGTTTGGTATCCATACGGTAATTTTAATTTTATTCTACGGCTCTAATAATAATGATAATAATAATAATAATAATAATAATAATAATAATAATAATAATAATAATAATAATAATAATACGATTAGGGAAAACAC
The DNA here is from genome assembly GCF_040183065.1 of Periplaneta americana. NCBI lineage: Eukaryota > Metazoa > Arthropoda > Insecta > Blattodea > Blattidae > Periplaneta > Periplaneta americana. The sequence continues at coordinate 66,431,693 of NC_091123.1, read as the reverse complement.
GGGAATTTTACTTGAAGCAAGTAAAGCGATAGGTTTGAAAGTAAATCCCGAAAAGACAAAGCATATGATTATGTCTCGTGACCAGAATATTCTACGAAATGGAAAAATAAAAATTGGAAATTTATCCTTCGAAGAGGTTAAAAAATTCAAATATTTTGGAGCAACAGTAACAAATTTAAATGACACTCGGGAGGAAATTAAACGCAGAATAAATATGGTAAATGCCTTGTTATTATTCGGTTGAGAAGCTTTTGTCATCTAGTCTGCTGTCAAAAAATCTGAAAGTTAGAATTTATGAAACAGTTATATTACCGGTTGTTCTGTATGTTGTGAAACTTGGGCTCTCACTTTGAGAGAGGAATAGAGATTAAGGGTGTTTGAGAATAAGGTTCTTAGAAAAATATTTGGGGCTAAGAGAGATGAAGTTACAGGAGAATGGAGAAAGTTACACAATGCAGGACTGCACGCAGTGTTTTCTTCACCTGACATAATTAGGAACATTAAATCCAGACGTTTGAGGTGAGCAGGGCATGTAGCACGTATGGGCGAATCCAGAAATGCATATAGAGTATTAGTTGGGAGACCGGAGGGAAAAAGTCCTTAGGGGAGGCCGATACGTAATTGGATGGATAATATTAAAATGGATTTGATGGCGGTAGGATAAGATGGTAGAGAGTGGATTGATCTTGTACAGGATAGGGACCGATGGCGGGCTTATGTGAGGACGGCAATGAACCTTCGGGTTCCTTAAAAGCCATTTGTAAGTAAGTAATAATAATAATAATAATAATAATAATAATAATAATAATAATAATAATTGTTTGTTACGAGATGAATAGCGGGAAGCGATGCTGCCGGACGAAGTACGTTAGTGATATCCTAGATCATATATATATGATCTAGGGTGATATCAATGCTTACATTAGGTGATGCAGTAGCGTCTATCCATTAAACAATATGCTGGTCATTGCTCTTGTACTTACGAAGTGAGAACTTAAGCAATTACAATTCGTACTGTAGTGGTTTTCAAGCGACTTAGTTCATGTGTCTCATCTTCGTGGCTACAATATTTTCTCTGGACGCGTGTAATGGGACCTATTTAACTTACTATAACTAACAGCGACTGCGTCTTAACATTACAACTATGCAACGTTGCTTAAGCGCAAATTGAAAGGGGTATAGATTAAACAATTATTAACACTTGCTTCAGTATAATAATTAGTATTCTTTAATTTATATACACATATTTTTACTAATGTTCTCAGACTGAAAGCCCCGTTTACACGGCGATTGTTCTTTCATGAGAGTAACTATTACAAGAGTGGCGATAGTTCACTCTCACGATTGCTATCGTTACTATTATCATGTTTACATGAGTGAGACCATATTATCACAAGAAATGTCCACCACTGTGAAGTAACGGTTAGCACGTCTGACCGTGAAACGAGCGAGCCCGGCTTCGAATCCTGGTTGGGACAAGTTGTCTGATTGGGATTTTACCTCAACCATTTGAAGCAGAATTTCTGGGTAATTTTCGGCGTTGGACCTCGGACTCATTTCGCCATCATTAATTCACATATCATCCATACCATAGTCCGGGTTAAGTTCACTGTGCGGCATGCTGTACTTGTACAAGGGCGCTCAATCATTCACGGAATAGGAATGGTAAGCACACTAAGTCCCAGGTTACAGTGCAAGCCTTTGGGTCTCTCCTCCGTTCAAGAGAAAAAAATCACAAGAAAATGTTCGAAGCGGGAATGGTTGAAGCCATGGCCAGAGTTGTTCAAGAATTAATAATAGTGGGGGGGGATGGAAACGGAAAAGAAAAGTGAGGTTAGGAAATGGATAGGGAGAAGTGAGAAGTGCTTCCAGCACTCTGATGTTACAGCTGGCAAATGAAGATACGAAATCGTTTTACGATTTGGTTCAGAATGTTCAGGTTATATTAATTTACAGCAGAGTATTTGTATTATATATTTGTAAAGTAGTTACAAAATATTATTTGTATGCCGAGAAACAGAAAATTAAAGAAAATAATAGATCGACAAGAAAATTCTGATTCTAAAATATATTTATACAGAGCGTAAGAGGTATTATTTTAACTGATGATTATTCATGTCATAAGGAAGATAAAATGTTCTTACAATTTTTTTCTAATTGCAATATTTAACTAATTGTTGAACTTTACAATATTAGACGTTTTGCAACGTTGCTGGATTGGGCAGAGGGGGTTTAGAAGTACACAGTACAGCTCAAGCGGGAAAGAGGGAATTTAGAAGTACACAGTACAGCTCAAGCGGGAAAGAGGGAATTTAGAAGTACACAGTACAGCTCAAGCGGGAAAGAGGGAATTTAGAAGTACACAGTACAGCTCAAGCGGGTACAGACATACCAGTACAAAACAGATGCTCTGTTCTAATGCAGGAGCGAACTATGACTATACTGTTTTTTACATAAAACGAGCAGCAAATACAAACGTTCAATCTCATTAATAGAACATTTTATCAAATTTACATTTTATGTAACAATATTGCTCCATTTTTTATTGTAGTCTAAAAAATAAACAATAATGATTTTCTGCATAATATCGCGCGAACTTTTTTTCTAATGCAGCATTTTAATCTCTCCCGCTTCCGTAAAGCAGTATCATTTTTAAACAAATTTCTGGTTGTGTGATTTTCGAAACGGGGTAAGAGATTTCTAGTTTCTAATTATCGTTGAAAAACTGCTACAAAAGTTCGCCGATTAGGTAACCTTCTTTGAGGAAAACGTTGACGGTACATCCTTCTTGCCTCACTTGAATTACGACGACTTTCTCCATAAATTAATAACATATGATATTCCTAAACTGTGAATGACATTGTAAGTTGTTTATCGAATACCTTATATTGAACTGCCATTCGCTCGGCAGTAGACCTATGGACAGGGAGCTTGAACTCAGCTGACTCGTACTTACGTCTGTGCAGAGTACTGCCTGCTGAACACGTTGCCACGTCTCTCACGCCAGAATATTAACAAATTTAAGCATGCATTTTTATTTAATTTCACGAAAACGTAATAGAACACAAATATTTATTTAAACTAATATTAACTCTTTGCTAGTTATATCTGCTGATGTAATTATTTTTGTAATTTTACTAACGATATAAGCAGTAGGCCTATAACGCAAATAAAATAAGAAAATAATTTTTTTTTTCTGGGAAAACTAAGAAGTTTTGACCCTATGTTGTATGGACATTTTTTGATCCTGTAGACCGTCCCCGACGACTGTGAAAAGGACGGCACTTATACTCCTACACTCTGTATGTATAGTATGTATAGGTTGTACTAAATACTATTTGAATTCCCCAATCTTACAAGGCAACCGTCCCAGATCACGGTGCTTGAATTCAATGAAAATGCATATTTAAGCTAATTTTCGTTCGTTAAGAAACGTGGTGATAGTCGTTCGTTTCGCCTTTTCCTCGTATACATCATAATATATTGACTGAAAATCGTTGCTACTTATACTGCTTTTTGTGCGCACTCATATCCTCATAGTTCCGCGACACCGTATCACAGCTCTCTCATTAATACTCTAGTCTATTTTTTTCTCTCTTAACTCACATTAATACAGTAGTAGTGCAATCCATGGCATATCATTCATGCGTACACTGTCCAACTCCATAGATATGAACTGTACATATGCTTACAAGAACCGAAAGCGGAATTTGGACCTAAAGTAAAAAAAAACGTGTAGACAAAGATAAGCCATTTAGTGTCGTGGCCGATGCAAGTAGTTACGGTAAACTAACAAAAAAATCACGCGAGAAGATGATTAATAGATGTATTTCTCCCGGATGTTAAGAAAGACACACTTATGGATTCGTGGAGTGGTCAGATAGAGGACACTATATTTACTGATGAAGTAAACAATACTTTACATGGTAAAACAATTGAAACAGAAATTATCCCTCCAAAAACTACAATATTTGTGCATCCCTTGGATGTGTATATTTTTTGGCAATATAAAATTATAATGCGAAGCCTAGAAGAGTATTTCAGACATAAAATTATCTGTGAAAACATTCCAGACACATTGCACGATAGGGGCTTCATAATGACATTACACCAATTATGAATTGCCAGTTTCATTCACCTGGCAGACTTGTGGATATGTGACAGTGAAACATGTGGCAAAGTTTGATAACGTTCTTGCAACAATGTTGCAAACAGAGTGGTTGTTTGTGTGTGTGTGTGTGTGTGTGTGTGTGTGTGTGCGCGCGCGCGTGCGTGTGCGTGTTTTTTTTAAAGAAGAGAGTGAAAAATGTACCTATATAAAATGCTTATACTGTTCAATGACTTTGTTACGACCACTTAACTTCGAATTCACGCTATCATATCTGTAGTACTCGGGAAAAGAGGCACAAGTCAAAAATGTTAATTTTACAGGAGAAGAAAAAAAAAACTGTCTTCACACTGATTTATGTCTGTTTGATTCTCTTCTGTATGAATTATTGTAATGGGAGAAATACTTATGTCTCTTTTCCCAAGAATTCAGATGTTCCGTAAGTTGTCAATAAATTAATAAAAAAAAGTTTGTGGAAACTGACTTATGCCACTTTTCCCAAGCACTGCAGATATTTAAGATGAGTCCCAAAGTTAATACATATTTTAAATTCAAATAGAATTTGTATTTCAGCAAGAGTACTGTATTAATGTGAATTAAGAGGAAAAGAAAATAGACTCAAGCAATAATGCGAGAGCTGTGATACGGTGAGGATTCGAGTGCGCGCAAGAAGCGGCATAAGTAGCAACGATTTTCAAGTAAACTAGAAAAGAGCGAAACGAATCTCTATCACCACGTTTCTCAAGGAACGAAAATTAGCTTAACTATGCATTTTCATTATATTCAAGCACCATGACCTGAAACGGGTAAGGTAGCGAAATTCTTATTTATAGTTGAGATAAAAACGAAAAAAAAAAAAAAGTTAACTTAAGTTCTAATGCTTTTTGCAAATAATACCTGGCTACTAGGATGCTTATCAGACTGTAGTTTATAATAATCAGCAGCCACAGTCAATAAGGTCACATTTCTTCCTCTCGTCTTCTCCTCAGTGACAAAATAATAACAGAATAGGCTACTTTTATTTTGAGCTTCTTCTGACTTCTTCTCCACGTCTGATGCGTGGATCAAGTGAAATATTGAAAACTCGATACTGTGAAGAAGAGAATAGATTACAAGCAAGAAAAATGGATAACGAAGATGTCACACATTTTTCTCGTTTTATTTTTTATGAGTCTCGTAGCAATTAATTTTATCATCATATTGATAATGGAATTTTACTATTTATAGTTTTTCTTGAACTTGTTGAAAACATATCTTTATAAAGGAGAGTTTTTTTCAGTGTAGGCCTACCTAAATAAAACGACTAAGTTTCTTTTTCTGAATTGCAAACAAAAGATAGTGTACTCTTTATATTCCCAAAAGTGAAACATTTATTTTCTTTTACAAATTGTACGGGTTAACAAATTAAATTTACACAGATTCACAGAAATTAACTATTCGTGTATTTGAGTAATTTTTTATATATTATTGTAGCATACCTTTTATGAAAACCGTCACATATTGCCACCGGTGTAGCTCAGTCGGTTAAGGCGCTTGCCTACCGATCCGGAGTTGAATAGGCTTAATGAAAAAGGTTCTGTGAATAACCGGAAAAGCCAGTGACAACCTCTTGTGTTTACTAAAAAAATAGTAGTAGAAGCTGATTTGGTACGTAGTCCTGAAATAATAGTTTCTTACAACGATGTAAATTGTGTGTTCCACAAGATGAGGAACTTATCCAGCAGCTACTGTGAGGAGGGTGAGTAGTCCTACCGAATGTTATAGTATATTATAACCAGAGCTAGGAAGTTGGTACCAAAACTGTTAAGTTGTGTGAGCTTGAACTACATCTCTACCGAATGAAAAGTAATAGCGCATCTTTCAATGTCAGTGAATCAGAACGACAAACTAGTACAGCCGGGTGGTAACCAAACATGTGCTCCAATCGCCCACGGCCTTAGAAGAAGAAAATAATAAACGAATAATATAAGAAAAACAATAATTTGTAATTATAAACTTCGTAAGTCCCAAACTAAAATAATTTATCCATACATATAAAAATAACATACAAAGTATACAATTATGATTCTAGCCTCATTATAACAAATAACAATACACATTTTCATTTCATCAAAAGAAACACTCCTTTTATGTTCAGAAAAAAAAATTGTACTCTGAAAATATTCGTTCTGCGTCACAAGACGTTACTGGAGCAAATCTGAAATATAATACAGTATTTCTTACTATAATCAGATGAACAATTACTTTGTGAATCTAATAGTGTATCTCGTATGTGGCACATAATATTAAATCCATAATTGTTTTCAAGAAAATTGTTCATTTCTGTTGTAATGACAGCTAGGAAGTTCGTATCGTAATTCTGATGTTGAACTTGGATTGTAACGCAATCGAATATTTAACGAAGAATAATCCGGGAAAAATAAACGTGTTACACATTCCTGTTTGCATAATTATTTAATAACAGATGAGTTTACTTTTTTGGATTCATGCATAATATTAACATTACGTAAATAATACAATAATAACAGAATAGCTCACTTTGTTCAGAACATAAAATATTAATATAAATTAACAATATTCTTCAAACTATTCTCGACTCTACACAGCTCCATAGAACGTCACTATGCGTAGACTGTGAACATGCTGTGTATCGTCTGTAACGAGCGGGAGCAGGGCGAGAGGCGGGTAATCTATACTCCTCGCTGTACTCAACTGAAATCTGTTTTGGTACGAACTTCCTACCTATGATTATATTATAATTAGACTTTGAAATTGAGATCTCAGTAGGAGAGACACAGGTTAACTGCAAGCGGAGTATTGAGCGGAGGTTGGTTGGGGGAACTGCTAACATTTAAATTCAGATTAAAAATAAAATAAATATGTAGGATGCTCTATTTAAATGACTATCATATATTTTTTTTACTGATATGCAACAACAAATACGTATTTTAATTATCTTATGATTTGGTGATATTTAATTTTAATTCATTTTATTCTTAATTTACTCTTTTATTATCAAATTAATCTAAAAGACTTTCATTCTGATTTCTTACCAATAACGAGATATTGGTAGCCAAGAAGATGGGAAGATGGCTTCTGAGGTAAAACGGGTCACTGGATCCGTTTCGGTGATGATGATAAATAATTTATTTGTCTTAGAGATCTCTTTTTCCTTGATACGTACCTCATAGTTTCATTTTTCATTTTATTCCACATATTAAGGAATCACGAAAATAAATCGTATGATGTTTCTTGGAGTCGTTATGTTGTGTTTTCTATATGAGATAAGAAACCCATTAATTTGTTCACTAAAATTTAATATAAATCCCGGATAAATTGACCGAATGCCAAATTTACCCATGGTCCAACATGGGCCATGAACCGGGGTGGCAAGTATCGGTGGGCGGCAAATATTTGAAACTACCAATTTTTTTTTTGTATTCGATCTGTGGAATTTTAAGAAATTTAATACAAGCGCGTATGATACAAGCGTTTTACTTGCATACGAGTACACAAACATTAGTAATGATTGTATAATTATCTCTTTATTATTTTCATTTGAATATGTTTTTACTTGTTGAACGACGATGTATCAACTGAGCTACACCGGTGACTCATTTGAATATTGATTATTCATTTCTCTGTTTTTGCTCTTCTTTTCAATTGAATTTTCGCACATCAATATTTATGTTGAAGGGGTAGCATTTTTTTAATGACCCAGGGCGGCAAAAATATTAAATTCAGTCCTGAATTGACCCATCGGTACCTACTGAATATGAAAAAAAAAAAAAAAAAGATTAATTTTAAAAGAAATCACTACACACGGACAGAAGGCATGCCAGAACAATTTATTTCTATATCAGAGATATTGGAAACGCATGTTTCTGTGAGAATATCGAAATAAACTTTCTGCGCCATCACAACTTTTCCTCTCTATATTTCATTTGCCAACTTCTTTTTAAGAAAATGCTGTAGACTAAGGGATTGGCAAAATTTCACATATAAAATTGACAGATTATTCAGTTCACTTACTAGAAAACAACTTTATTTCACACTTTGAAAATTAGGCTGAAATTAGAGTACCCTGTTTTGAGACAGATTTTGTCTCGCGTAATAGTTTTTCATAATTTAACAAATTCTAAAAATTCCCTGCATGAGTAGTTGAAGTTGGCTGCAATTTGCAGTTCCAATTTGATTAGACATACTGCGTTCTTGTTTCGAATATCCATCCACTTACTGTTCATGAGAGAAGACACTCTCTATATTAGCATCACTATCTGATATGCTTAAGAACCAAACTCAGCAGTTCTTCCAAATTTGTTTGGTTTTAAACTCACGAGTACCAAAACCCATTTCTGGCAAGCATTATCGGTACCTTCTACGGAAATTGCACATTTCAATGCATATCTGGAACAACAAATTCGTTATACAGGGTGTTAAAAAGTATCCAATATTTTAGGAGGTGCTAGTATGCATCAAAACAAGAAAATAATGTCTAATAAACATGGGTCCTACAACACATACTTTCTGAGATCTGAACACTTGATCATAGGAGGTGCTCAATGTGATGTCCATTCATGGCAATGTATTCCTCTGTCCTTCGGCGTAAGGAATCACGCACTCTTTGAAATTGGTATTAATACGTCAATAAAGTCCTGATAACGATTCTGAGTTAATCTCTGTGGTAGCACGTATGGCCCTATTAATCTATCACCAAGAACGCCTGCCCATAAATTCATTAAGAATCGGTGCTGATACCTTATTTCTTCAACTGCATGGGGATTTTCATCAGCCCACACATGCTGATTACGAAAATTCATAACACCAACTCTGCTGAACCCCGCTCATATCCAGAACCAGACTTTTGTTTTCAGTATTCCTTGCGACGTATCTTTATTCCATGCCAGGGGTGTCAACTACAGTATGATTATCCGGTAGCCTACTGTATTATAGGGCAGAAAAGTGCATTGCCATGAATGGACGTCACATTGAGCACCTCCTATGAACAAGTGTTCAGATCTCAGAAAGTAGCCTATGTGTTGTATGACTCATGTTTATTAGACATTATTTTCTTGTTTCGACGCATACTATTACCTCCTAAAGTATTGGATACTTTTTTAACACCCTGTATAAAGCATATTAGGCCTAAATAATATTTTTATAGCAAAATTAAATGCTTGAAATAAGGATAAGTGAGATAATCTTCGGAAGAGAAGAAAAATACAGAAGCAGGGAGATTATTAGATTTATGGCCAAATACGAGAAGTAACGGGAAATACCGAAAGGTTGGCAACCCTGATCTATACTCTGGTTAATGATAAAGTAAGAAATGTATTTCATGTTAAGTAAATGTCTATATTCCATGGTAAAATGTGAACATTTTGTGGTTTCAGAACCTCCTGAGCCTGAATCCCAGGATCAAACCATTCGCCAGCGTCGTACCGTCTTCACGAACGAAGCAAGGAAAATTGCAGTGGAAGAGAAATGCAAACAAGAAGTGCGATGTAAGTATGGCAGCGATACTGGACGCGAGCCAATCCTGAATTGTGCTAAATTAATGTTATCTGTTCGCGTCTCATATTTATTGAAAGAGGAAGCAACAGCTGGCCATGACATCATTAACGTTTCATGAGTGCATGATGTAGAACATTAATGTGAACTGATAGTGTGCTATTGAAGCGCTGTTTGATGAACTTTACCAGAAAATCACATTTTATAAAACATTTTTAACGTAGAACTATGTTCTTCCCCGAGTGTGGGTGAGGGAGTACGTACGGAGTTTCGGATAGGCTGACCAGACGCCCCCGATTTTGAGTTGCTGTCCCCGGTGAGCAATTGTCCCCGTTTTTGTCCCCAGAAATTAATTTCGTCCCCAGAAGTTTTGATTTTGTTTCAGTAACATTTTACACGTAAATATTTAAGTATCGTGATGAAACTGCTGCGATTATGCACATTTCTGAACGGTTTTCAGTATGAAACAACCAGCGAGCACAGTATGAGATATTCTGCACACTTTGAGAAGAACATAGCATCTTTGTCTTTATTCCCGTTGCGCGGAAGTGTTAGAACTGCCGCAGTGTCCATTTTTAAGTCAAACCAACAGGTGAAAAGTGGTCTGATGTTTTTCAACATTTCAAAAAAAAAAAAAAAATCCATTCCATTTGAAGATCTTCTGAAAATAGTGTCATTAATCATGTGTCTTTCAGTCAGTAATTCATCATTTGAAAGACTTTTTTTTTTCTCCACAATGAACTCAATCTGGACTGATGAAAAGTCAAGAATAAAAATTGAAACGGTTAAAGCTTTGCTATAAGTGAAAACAAACTTTCATTTCTCATGTGAAGAACTTAGTGTGAAGCTGTGTGGGAATGAACAGATCCTTAAAAAGATATATTCCTCAGACAAGTACTTGTAAAATGTGTTTTTAGAGTTCAGTGTGTACAATATTATGTGAAAGACTTCCGTGCAAGTGTCAGTACTGAAACTGAATTCTTAGTGGCTATAATTCTGTGTATGAGTTACGTGTGTTTATGCATTTAATTAAAAAAAATTAAGATACTCTACAAATTTAGTGCGCGAAGTTCTATTATCGTATCTACTAGGCTATTACATGTATTTTGTACAACATTTCAACGCAGAGTGACTAGATAAGTGTTTATGATTTTTCTTGAAATTGCCGATGTTCCCTGTTAGACCATAAAAAATCTGGTCAGCCTAAGGATGTACCAAAAAGTACAAAATTTGAAACATTTAATGCACAGAAACTATAAGAGCTACGTTAATGATTTATTTACACTTGGATAGAGGACAGATCGCTTCTAAACCGGTTGGACCAGATGCGTGAGAGGCGAGGGAGGCGCGGCGAATATGGCCGTCTTTAGCGACCTCGGCGCGGAGTCGCTGTATGAGTCAGGACCAGTTGTGTCAATGCGACTTGAGATACGGAGGCGAACAGTACTCGTTTTTATCTTAAAGATATGCTATCAGTGAATAAAATACCATTTATCTGGGAATTAAATTACGGGAGTTACGAGAGACTGTTCGTGAGAGTAGTGGGGACATTTCAAACATGCCCAAGAAATTCGGAGCAAAATATCATCGCGACTGCGAAATTCGCTAAGACGGTGGCTGAGGGTACAAGGATTCAGAAAAGACCACATATTGAATGCCGCGCTCGAGAGTGGAATTTTGATTCTTTGTGTAGTGGAAACAGAACGGGCGCGCTTCCGAACAGGGACAGCGGCATTCCTAAGGTTAGAGCTCAGTTTAGGTGTGTGTGTGTATTAATCGAACATTAGTGGCTAGAAAATATTGAGAATAGAACGCATGTTTATATGACACACGCGCACGCGCACGCACGCACGCACGCACACACACACACACAGACACACACACAGCTCTAACCTTAGGGGAAATGCCGCTGCCCCTGTTCGGAAGCGCGCCCAACAGAACTACTGTAAATATAGGTGGCTTTGACATGAAGTGATATTGATATGTTCTGTTTTTCAGATTTTTGTAGTCATTGTTTTGTGACGGACTTGGTGTTTTTAAACTGTTGAAATACTTTCAAAAAACAATAGTTCCCCATATATAGGCTGTATTACCAACAGTTTTTGGATGTGATGAGTAGGAACTAGGTATTTTATGATGTAGCATATATTTTTTGGTAAGACTGATATGTTCTTTAAATATATATATATAGATGCTTATTATGAAAAAAACTGTTTGATTTAAAGTACTTTGTTAATTCATACTTATGCGTATTTGTCCATTTCTATGTGATAGAGCATATTTTAGTCATTTAATGGTCATATTCGGCATTTTTTCACTCTTTCAAGAAGTAAAGAACATTTCTCATACAATTTCTTTCTTCCATGTTAATTTGAGATGTTAAATTTCTCAGAATTACAGGATAAAATAACACAACAAAGAACCAATTAGCTGTAAAGTGTCAATAGAATGGATGACTCCCTTATTCCACAAAAATTCTATAAGTAATTAACTAGTGGACTTACCCGTGTTAATTATGTAAGTCTGTGCGGCTTACAGCTGTTTCGGTGCATCATCACACCATCTTCAGAGCCTACTAGATCTCGGCATCATCTCGAACTTCTCTGCCTGTTATGTGGGTGCGTTTGATTGTTGAAAGATGTTGAATAGTGGAGTCAAATAGTGTGTGTGTACTGAAATTGATCAAATTCTCAACACACAGATCAATTTCAGTACACACACACTATTTGACTCCACTTTTCAACATCTTTCAACAATCAAACGCATCCACATAACAGGCAGAGAAGTTCGAGATGATGCCGAGATCTAGTAGGCTCTGAAGATGGTGTGATGATGCACCGAAACAGCTGTAAGCCGCACAGACTTACATAATTAACACGAGTAAGTCCACTAGTTAATCAATAACTTATATTCAAGTGTTAAAAGTAGTGTACGCAAGATTCAAAATGGAAAAATCCTATCTTACAGGCCAGAGGAAGAAGTTCTATCAATAGACCTAGAAAACGTTGGAAGTTAGATTGAATAGTTCATGGGAACGGAACAAGTCTATTGGGCATGATGATGATGATGATGATGATGATGATGATGATGATGATTACCTATAGCGTGGTAGCCAGCGGTTGATATTTAGTAAATCTACGAACCAGCTTTGTTACGAGCAGGTAGGAAACATCTTCTATCCACTGTGCTCAGCAACAGTTTCGTAACTAATTCGTATATAGGCTACTGAATCCAAACAAGCGATATTCTATCTAATCTCCAAGCAACACTTCAGGATTCAGTACTGAATGTTATTTTATTAGATAATTACGAGTAGGTTACGCTTCGTGTACCGGTACTTACAATAGGCCTAAATCTTCACCAGCAATTTCATTGCATAACGTTTACCGGCTATTTTACTATTTTATTGTGTAACGTTTAATCTAGGTGTTACGCTTCATGTACCGGTACTTAAAGTGAACCTTCACCAGCTATTTTACTATTTTATTGCGTAACGTTTAATCCAGGTGTTACGCTTCATGTACCGGTACTTAAAATAAACCTTCACCAGCAATTTTATTGTGTGCCATTTAATCCAGGTGTTACGCTTCATGTACCGGTACTTAAAATAAACCTTCGCCAGGTATTTTATTGCATCACATTTAATCCAGGTGTTACGCTTCATGTACCGGTACTTAAAATATACCTTCACCAGCAATTTTATTGTGTAACATTTAATCCAAGTGTTACGCTTAAAGTACCGGTACTTAAAATAAAACTTCGCCAGGTATTTTATTGCGTAACATTTAATCCAGGTGTTACGCTTCATATACCGATACTTAAAATAAACCTTCCAGTTATTTTCTTGCGTAACATTTAATCCAGGTGTTACGCTTCATGTACCGGTACTTAAAATAAACCTTTACCAGCTATTTTATTGCGTATCATTTAATCCAGGTGTTATGCTTCGTATACCGATATTTAAAATAAATCTTCACCAGCTATTTTATTGCGTAACATTTAATCCAAGTGTTACGCTTCATGTACCGATCCTTAAAATAAACCTTCACTAGCTATTACCTTTTACGCTATGAATAGCACAGAAATGTGCCCTCTTTGTTGTCTGTACTGTTATCTTGAGTTTTCAACTAATCTGTTTGGTAGAATATTTAATGTCTATGTGATTGCTTTACGACCAGTATTTTTAATTGGTTATTTTACGACACTTTATCAACTGCTAAGGTTATCTAGCGTCTGAATGAGATGAAGGTGATAATGCCAGCGAAATGAGTCCAGGGTCCAACGCCGAAAATTATCCAGCATTTGCTCTTAATGGATTGAGGGAAAAGCCCGGAAAAACTTCAACCAGGTAACTTGTCCCAACCACGGTTTGAACCCAGGCCCGCTCCTTTCACGGTCAGAAATACTAACCGTTTCTCCATAGCGGTGGACTAGGACCAGTGTTCACTCACAAACAAGTTGTATGCGGTAGCGAGTGATTGTGATTGATTGAATAACAAGATTGGTTGAGATAAAATCACACCATATCTTTTGGCATGTTTCTTAATGTTCAGAATTTCGCTGTACTTTAATATGTTCCTTTATCAATTTATTATTTTCAAGATTTTTAACTGGAGAATCTAGAAAATGCACCTGTTGACACATTCATGACATTGAATAACTACCACCAAATTTTCCATAAATATGTTTCATCCAGAAATGCTACAAATGCTAAAATTTTAACTTTAGAAGTGCTATAAAATGCTAAATCTGATTTCCAAAGTGCTAAATTTTTAATTTTAAGTTGCTAAGTTGTTTTGGACTTTTCATCTGCGAACTTCTTCCTTTTCCGTTTCCTTTTTGTTTCGTTTCTTGTTTTTATTCCCATACCTCCTCAGACAACTTCAAATTCTTCTAGTGTTGCAAACCATTGTTCTCTGAACTGCGTTCTTGTGTGAAATTATCAGAGTAATGGCCAACAAAATGAGTCTTATAATATAAGAATACTTTCCTTCATAGGATCCAATGCCTATCCTCATAATAACTACAACTAATTTCCTTATTAACAGATTGTACTGTACCAAACGCACGTGAATAGTTTCAGCTCCTGTAATAAGATAACAAATGAAGCTACGTATCACGGCACCTAAAACATTTCGCTTCAAGTGTTTGTTTACCTCAGCATCATTCTTATCTGGAATTCAGAAAATTAATCTTTCCTTTCGTGTTTGTTGTTCCTATTATACAATATTTTCCGCTCCTTCACATTTATCATGTCGTAGCTAATATGATAATCAGTCAATCACGCTATAATTTTTTTAATTAATAGCTCAATTTCTAAGGAAGACATAGAAAATAGTTCGAAATGAAAATATTTTTTGAAAAGTGAGAAAAAAATACTAACATCGATAGAGGAGACCACACTTAGCCAATTGCTGTTCTTCTCGGACAGATGGCTGACCTGTCGCAGAAAGTGAGATCATTCATTCATAGTTTTCTGGCCAATGGCAGGTCCGTCACTGCAAACCCAGCATTCTCCTTTCTTCCCTCATCTCCGTCTTCCTCTTAGTTTCTGCATACGATCTGCATATCTTATTGTTGTCTATCATCTGATACTTTCTTCTGCCCCGAGCTTTTCTACCGATTACCATTCCTTCCTATGCATCATTCACTATAGTCCCGTCGCTCTTATTTCCGGCAGCCAATCACGTTGCTGGTCGGCTACATTTAAACATGTGCGTCTTGTGATTCGCTGCTGATCACGTTATGCATTTACTAAGGCTCGATAAATACTTAATATAATCGTCCGCCATTTTGGTTCTTTCGGTGGCGTTCGCAGAAAGCACACGAGGACGTTATTTGCCGCTCAATTATTTGCTCAATTACAGTGCGTTTGATTTACTATCGTAGGAGCTAGATATGATAATGTTTAACGGTGTGGCAAATAGATTCCTCATCTGGTAGCTCGGCAATGAAAGAACAAAAATGGTGAACGATACTACCTACCTAGACTTTATAGAGCCTTCACTTCCTAAGGTGTAAGCAAAGAGGAGGAGGAGTGACGCCGGGAATAACAGCGTCGTGACTATAAGTGCTCCTCTTTGCCAGTGATCCAGCCAATTTATTTTTCTCTTCCTGATTAGTTTCAGCATAATTCTTTCTTCACCCACTCTTTCTAACACAGCTTCATTTCTTATTTTGTTTGCCCATTTCACACACTCCATTCTTCTCCATAACCACTTTTCAAATGCTTCCAGTCGTTTCTTTTCACTTCTTCGTAATGTTCATGTTTCTGCCCCACACAATGCCACACTTCTCACAAAGCTCACTAGTCTCTTCCTTAGTTCTTCTTCCAGAGGTCCACAGAAAATGCTCTTTTTTATATTAAAAGCTTCCTTTATCATTGCTATCCTCTTGATTTCCTGGCAGCACCTCATTTTACTATTGACAGTACAGGCCAAGTATTTGAAGCTTTCCACTTATTTTGTCTCATTTCCAATTCGCACGTTTACCTTCTTTAGTTTTCTTCCAACAATCTTGGTCTTCGTCTTGTTTGAATTTATTTTCATTCCATACTGCTCACAGCTGTTATTTAGTTCCAGTAGCGTGCCCCTCAGTATCATTTCCTCTTCTGCTAACAGTGTCATATCAACAGCAAATTTTATGTAATCTATTCTTCTTCCCCCAACTATCACCAGTCCCATGTTTTTTTAATTTTTTTACTTATTTTTTACTTGGTTATTTAACGACGCTGTATCAAGTATGAGCTTATTTAGCGTCGATGGGATTGGTGAGAGCGAGATGGTATTTGGCGAGATGAGGCCGAGGATTCGCCATAAATTGCCTGACATTTACCTTACGATTGGGGGAAACCTCGGAAAAAACCCAACCGGGTAATCAGCCCAAGCGAGAATCGAACCCACGCCCGAACGCAATTCCGGATCGGCAGCCCCTTGTCGTACACCTTTCCCTATTTCATTTCCCTCTGACATTTGTTCTCGTATTCTGAATTTGATTTCTTTCATCTAGTATTACTTAATAGCCTCCTCTCTTTCCAATCCACATCCATTTTTTTTTTCAGGATCCCCGTAAGTTTATTCCAATCTACTCTGTTAAAAGCCTTTTCCATATTCACAAATATTAGATGCACTGACATATGAAATTAGAGACCAGATTTAACGCTGATGTTTCGACCAGGAATCGATTCTGTGGTCTGTTACTAAGTTACTTCTAGCTTCAACACTGCAAAGTCGAAAATTTTAAACTTGATAAAAATCGTTATTTTGTCAAGTTTTGAGTGCCGGTACCTACGCTGTAACATGGAATAACGTGGAAACGATTCAAGTAAATCTTAAAATATATAATATAATTTGTTTTTACAACAATATTCAATTTTAATTCATTATATTATTACTATTAATTACCGGATCCTCGTGGTCAACCTTAATTAAAGCCGGACGATTTATTTTTCTTTAAATATCTCTCTCTCTCTATCTCTCTATCTCTCTATCTCTCTATCTCTCTATCTCTCTATCTCTCTCTCTCTCTCTCTCTGATCGTCGGCACACGAATGCATTTTGTTTCACGAGATAACGAATAACCTTTTTTCGGGCAAGACCCAAAGTTAACTGGGCGATAAACTTGCGCGACCCATGGGCCTATTTTGAAGTTAAACAGTGTTATTGTAATAAAACGAGTAAATAAGTGTAGCAGTTATTTATTAATATAGAGTTGTAGTATTTCATAATAAGCAATAATTATAAAGTATAATTACAATTCCAAGTACTTTAATTAACATTTCTTTAATTTAATTTTTTTCCGGAAGCTACGGCGACCCATCCCGAAAGTCACGGCGAACCTTGTTTGGGTTGAGGCGACTCATAGGTTAAGAACCCGTGACCTAAATGAAGCTCCTTCTTGGAAGTTCTTGAGTCAATTCTATCAACAGAGGCTATGAAAGTGTTTATCTTCGTAACTTCTTCGACATTAACAGGATGTCATTTTTCTTTATCTCATGACATTGACATTTCCGTTTCTTAAGTATTATTTCTTCCATACGCATCACATAAGTTATTTTTTTCATAATAGTCAAACCCATCTCGGATGCCCTCGATGTATCTCTCAAGTGAATTATGAAATGCATATTATAATTGAAATTACTATTTTAATATTTTATAAATGTCTTTATGCCATCCTAACATTATAAACAGGTTGTTACTACATCGAAAATCGTGAGTAATTGGCTTATATAGCACGCGTACCGATAAAAGCAATGCCGTATTTACTATAACGTAATACCGGAACGCTTGCTATCTTGGTTATCGCTTCTACGCGCGACGTAACAAAAAATGAAATGCAGGACAGAAGATAACGTAACATATATTTCCAATCTTTAACAATTTTGTATCACTTTTGTAATATCACATAAAACAGTTCTGTGTTTCAGAGAAATTATATTAACAAAATAAAGGAACATTTTGTAACATAACCTGCAAGGTCATCCATTGCTCTTTATTCAATGCCAAGGCCAAGTGCAACTAATCGATACGAACATCTGAAAACGATTTGTCAGCTATGGATCCCGAAATCATAATTTTTGCTTATAATTTATAATGTTAAGATGCCATAAAGTATTGTATCCAACTCGTGGATAATCTTACTATGACACTCGTGAAAATTGTCGCACTCACTATTCTTCGTGCGACAAACATTCACTCATGCCATAATCATCAAGATTATCCACTTGTTGCATAAATAACTATTATTTTGTCAAGTCGTTTTAGGATATGAATTCAAAATTTGACAAGTATTTCTGTTTTTAGTAGCCTATTTAAAAGTAATGCTTCAAACCGGCTGACTCTGCTTCTGTTTCCGGTTTCTTATTATACGGTACTTACATACAATCTTCGTGAAGGCTGAATTAATACAATAACATCATAATGAAATCATTAATGCTCGACATACAGTATATCGTGCCTTGCCGATTGTCAGGTTTGTGAAAATGTTTTGTGAAGTAATTTGGTGTCCGTATAACTCTTTTGCACTTCACTTTGAAGAATCTCTTACATCTAGATGTTGAAGTATGAACAAATATAAAGAATGATGTCATTTTTAAGTAAATGATGGTCAAACTAAATTCAGAGTGTGTGCAGTACATGGAATACACAAAGTCAGCGGATTGATTGATTTATTTTGCTTCTAATCCATTATATTGATTGAACATGTTAGCAGAATTAGCACATCAGTGTTCCGTGCAGTCTTTGGTGTCTATGCTGTATTCTGGAAGTGTTTTCAAAACAGTGGGTCTGTAAACGGTCAGCTGTGTAACTAGTCTAGAATATAAACATCACAAATCTCTCGACAGGTTCACCATTTTCACAAACGATAAATACAAGATGGCGAACAGTCTTAGAAAAAGGTTTTGTCGGACAGATACTTTATAAGTCCCAGAAAGGACGCAGTGCGCATGATCAGAGGACGAGCGATCTGGTTCACAAGAAAACGACTAGTTGAGGTAATAAAATAGTTTTGTTAGTTGTATGTCTGATCATGCGCACTGCCTCCTTTCTGGGACTTATAAAGTATCTGTGCGATAAAACTTTTTTCTAAGACTGTACATCAAGTGCAGAAAGGAAATTTTCGAGGACTACGTTCCAAGGCAGCTTCTATTTCATCAAGTTTTCCTTGTGTAAGCACATGATGTCTTCGTTTTCTTTTCCTGTCAGTCACAGAATTTGTTTCATTAAACTTATCCACTAACTTAAATATTTCTTTTCGTATTCGATCTGGGCTGCCAGCAAATTTAAGTCTAATTATTTGTATTCTGTTACACAACTTTCTGCACTTGATGTACGGATATAATAATAATAATAATAATAATAATAATAATAATAATAATATAATAATAACAACAATAATAACCGTGTTGACAGAAATAAGCCCTTTCAAATTTTGGCAGATGATTCAGTTCCAAACGCAATTATAAGAACAATTTACGAATTATATAACCATAATATTATCAAAATTACTATTGGATCAGAACATACCGAATGGAGACCAATAAACTGTGGAGTTCGTCAAGGATGCCCCCTCTCACCACTTTTATTCAATATATACATCCACTCCATCATCAGACATTGGCGACTAACAATTCATGGAAACATCCCGCTCTTCCGAAATTGTACTCTAGATACATTATTATATGCACGATCAGGTTCTTTTTGCTACAAATAAAGACGAGTTGCAATACTCAATATATCATTTGAATATAATAGCACAAAATTTCAATATGAAAATTTCCCCAAACAAAACAAAAATTATGGCGTTCCAAGGTAAACAGCCAGTTAGGAGTAAAATTTGCATTGGAACCCATACGTTAGAACAGGTAAACTCATTTAAATATTTAGGTTATAATTTGACATATTTACCTGTTACTGATATATCTGAAAATATTCAACATTTTAATGGAGCCTTAAGAAACATTAACCAGGTTTTCACAACCACGAAAACCCAAAAACATACCAGGTTAAAAGCATATAAAGTTCTAGCAAGACCTGTCCTCATGTATGGTAGTTCGTAACTCAGATGATCAACGCCTAACAACTGCGGAAATGAGATTTCTAAGGACTGCCGGCTACAGCTTGCTTGACCACAAAAGGAATGAACTAACTACAAAAGAATTGAAAATTACACCTATTTATGAACATCTCAACCACTATAGACAAAAATGGCTTAACCATGTCAATAGAATGGACCGTTCCAGACTCCCAAGACAAATTCTCCGCTATATACCACATGGAAGACGATCTTTGGGACGCCCCCTGAAAAGATGGACGGAGACCGTAACAGGCCACTAGGCCTAATACCTGCAAGGACGATGATGATGATGATGATGATAATAATAATAATAATAATAATAATAATAATAATAATAATAATAATACTAATCTGAGGCACGACAGTCCATGAGGGATCATGGCCGACCAGCCGGCTGCTGGCCTCAAGTTCAAATGCCGAAGCAGAGGTGGACGATCATCAAACCAGAATGGAGGTATCGTGTGGTTAGCACGATGATCCCCCCCAGCCGTTATAGCTGGCTTTCGTAACCGGATATCGCTATCTATCGCAGCTCCTCAAGTGTATCACGATGTTCGGTAGGCACCAGTCCCATGCACTGGCCGAAATTTGAGAAAATTTCTTCTCCCATGAGAACTAGAACCAGCGCGCAATCCGTAACGCGAGTCCTAAGCAGGATGCGGGACTGATATACAGTCACGGAATTAAAATTTGGAGCAAGTCTTGATGGGAGTCCACCTGTATGTAATAGTAGTAGTAATAATAATAATAATAATAATAATAATAATAATAATAATAATAATAATACTTACAAATGGCTTTTAAGGAACCCGAAGGTTCATTGCCGCCCTCACATAAGCCCACCATCGGTCCCTATCCTATGCAAGATTAATCCAGTCTCTATCATCATATCCCACCTCCCTCAAATCCATTTTAATATTATCCACCCATCTACGTCTCGGCCTCCCCAAAGGTCTTTTTCCCTCCGGTCTCCCAACTAACACTCTATATGCATTTCTGGATTCGCCCATACGTGCTACATGTCCTGCCCATCTCAAACGTCTGGATTTAATGTTCCTAATTATGTCAGGTGAAGAATACAATGCGTGCAGTTCTGCGCTGTGTAACTTTCTCCATTCTCCTGTAACTTCATCCCGCTTAGCCCCAAATATTTTCCTAAGCACCTTATTCTCAAACACCCTTAATCTCTGTTCCTCTCTGAGTGAGAGTCCAAGTTTCACAACCATAAAGAACAACCGGTAATATAACTGTTTTATAAATTCTAACTTTCAGATTTTTTGACAGCAGACTAGATGATAAAAGCTTCTCAACCGAATAATAACACGCATTTCCCATATTTATTCTGCGTTTAATTTCCTCCCGAGTGTCATTTATATTCTTTGCTATGGTCGTGCCAGAGAATCAGTCCTATTCCGAGGCTTATTGTAGGGATTCGTAACAAGCTGTTTTTTACGGTGATGGGTTGTTAGCCCTTCGCACAACCCCCAAGCTGGAGGACCACCCCTTATCAGCTGTCCACGACTGCTTATTCAATATATTCACAGCTACCCTCCATATCTGGAGGCCGTCTCCTCTATCCGCAACCTGAGGACGTGGTGATAGGGACCCACAATACATGGCATAATAATAATAATAATAATAATAATAATAATAATAATAATAATAATAATAATAATAATAATAATAATAATACTTTATTGCCAGAACAAAGATACATATTGATTTCTTTTTAATATAAGAACTCTCTAGCACCCCCCCCCCCCGAAAGAGTAAGGTAGGCTACATACTCGTGCTCAGGGAGCATTCCACATAAGTTAATGTTAAGACATTTTATTGAATAACAAAGTAAAAAGTAATACAAGAAAAAGAAGAAGAAAAACACATATCACAATAATTGAACTTTGAATTTTCTCTGTTAACAGCAATTTTTAATAGATGTTTTTAAAATAAGGAGCATTAGCAAATTGTATGTTTGGGAATTTATCTATTATCGTGTTATAAAGCCTTGGACTGAAGTTGCTACTGTGATTATATGCTACAGTTGTAGTACATTTAGGAACTGTCAAGCATATGTTGTGTGACCTTTTGGTTTTATATTTATGTGAATATAAATTAAAT
This sequence comes from Periplaneta americana, assembly GCF_040183065.1. Classification (NCBI taxonomy): domain Eukaryota; kingdom Metazoa; phylum Arthropoda; class Insecta; order Blattodea; family Blattidae; genus Periplaneta; species Periplaneta americana. The sequence goes on along the minus strand of NC_091123.1, from coordinate 66,409,381 downwards.
ATGTGTCAGTTTTTATGTACGAAATCCAGTAATACATTGTTATAAATTAGATGGAAGTCAAATACTTTAAATTCTGAATGCAGCAGCTCTGAAGGATAATCAAGAGGTTTATTAAGGCATATTTTTATTATTCTTTTCTGTAGCAGAGTTATTGGCATGAGGGAGGTACTATAAGCACTACCCCATCCTATAATGCCGTATTGTAATATAGCTTGTACTAATGTAGGCAACAATTACACACGACTGTTCATAAGTAGCATATATACAGAGGCTCTTGTTTACTGCACCTGCTCAGTGTGTTGTAAGTGAAACAAACAATAAGAGATCTCCAAATTTTATTTCCGTACGTATCTGTACATCTTTGACAAGAAAATTGGTCACTGTTCAAAGACTAAGTCTCACCTTGTAATAGCTAGGGAATCATCATGAAGAACTCTATTTATTTATTTATTTATTTATTCTTGTGTGCTTAAGGCCATCAGGCCTTCTCTTCCACAACACCAGGAATACAAATACAATAATAGAAATAAACAGAAAAAAACACACTTACAAAGTAAAACTACACAAGAAATAAAGAGAGAGAGAAAAAACACTATAAACAAAGTAAAGCCACACAAAAATATACACAGATTGCAGTCACACAAACTTTAAATGAGTGATTAAGTATCATAATTAATTGTATCCTAACTAATTAACTAACATAAACAAGAAACTTGCAATTTTAATCTAGATTAAAAAAGAAAAAGAAAAAAAAAACACAAATCAATACTTCTAGCAATACCTAAAAAACATTAACTAAGACAAAATTTTCCAATTTAATTTTGATGTCCGGCAGTCCCTGACGTCATTAGGTAACGAATTCTACAGTATAGGAAGATGAGTATAAAGACGTCCTATGATGAGGGATAGAAAGAAGTGCTTGATGTCGATTTCGAAGAGTTGTAAGAAATTGAAAGCGCGATAACAGATAATTCGGAGTAGAAGTATGCATGATTCTAAACAGAAGAGACAGTGAATGTATTGTTCTTCGTTCCTTCAGACGCCCTCATGAAATCCATCGCCATCGCTAATCCATAAAGGCTTCGTACGAAATATGTCGTTTTGTGACATACAGATACGGCGCTGCTACGTCTTGACTTCATCCTCGGTTCTCGATCCTCATTATTTCCCGTGTGAATCTCGCGTTAGCCCGAACGACATTTTAGACAAATTCATGCTACATGAATATACGACGACGCAGTGAATATCTCACAATTGCACAACAGTACTGCACTCTTTAATGAAAGCCTACCCAAGACTGCACAACACAACTATCCGACTTCGATTAAATATCACACACGACTTTTTGCAGGCAGGAACAGCGCCACGCTTTCATGGAGGAGATTGCTAGCGATTGCAAGGGGCTCGGGCCACCGAACGGCAGAGCAATGCTTCGGGGCTTTTAAGTTGCCCGCAATGTACAGTAGAACTCCGATTATCCGTCACCCTATTAACCGATTGGCGGATTATCCGACTGTTTTTGTTTCGCTTTTATTTCAGAAATAATTTACATGAAATACTGTTTTGTACATCATATTAGTACAGCCCTGGCATAAGACGGGAAATTAAAGGAATAAAGACACCCCCACCCATGTTATTTTCGCTTACACCGCCTTATAAACAAACGCAGAGTAAGCCTCTGTGCATCAGTGGTGGATTTTAGGCGACCAGCGAGAGCCGTAAGTTCGTAAAAGCCTTATACAATCCGTCACTGACTTCCTTTCCGCTCGTACCATACCAAAACATAACTATCTCAGCCGGAGAAGGTTGAGTGGGGAGTTAAAGGGTGATCTGAGTGACTCAATCGAGTTAATAACGTCCAGGTCTGTATTAGTAAGTACGTATTTTTTCAAGAGAGCATTATTACAATCCTTTATCGTTACACAGTATGGTCTACTGTTCGAATTGCCGTACTGTATAACTCTTAATTTAATTTAATTATTTTACGACGTTTTATCAACGTATAAGGTTATTAGCTCAGAATGAGATGGTGATAATGCCAGCGAAATGAGTTCAGAGTTACCCAGAATTTGCTCTTAATTGGATGAGGAAAAACCCCGGAATAAACCTCAACCAAAATCTGAACCCGGGTCCTCTCGTTCACGGCCATGCATGCTAACCATTACTCCACAGCGGTGGACCTATTGTATAACTTCTATATAAAATGTCTTCGACTGGTGTCAAGAGAAAACTTATCAAACAAAAAGTCCTAATAATTGAATGGTTTGAGAAAGGAAAACTATGGCTCATCTCGGATCGGAATAAGAGATTGGAATTATAACTGCGCTATTTAACAAAAAAAACAAGGATAACGTGTATAAAGTATGTAAATCTACAAATGAGAACTTCATTATTCCTATTTTTCCGTAGGCAGTCATTGCAAGGAGTTTCCTTGCCCCTTAAAAACCTATTGTTGACAACCAGACTAAAATTAGTGAACTGGTCCACTACCTAGCGTCTTAAACACAACACCACGGAGAAAAACACGAAATATTTTATGATATGGATTACCCAATTTTTTCGATTAACCGTTCAGTCCACCCCCTTCATTACCACGGATAATAGAGGTTCGACTGTACTCCGTGACAATCACCCTGCGAAAATGCGTTGATTCGTTACTGCCATTGCCTCAAAGTAGGCCTATAGCTGCCATTTAGATCCTTTCAGAACTCGCCCTTCTCGCATTGTTGAATTGCTTTTATAAATTGGGGAACACCCATAAGACCGAATTCATTAGCCCTATAATAAGAAAACAGATGAGAATAAAGATAAGCAGAATTTTTTCGCGTTGTTACCTTGAGACACAAACATGTTTAGCCGACTCAGCCATCCGCATGTTAATAAGAAATTGTAGGCAGGGATAGTGAAGCACGTGTGTTTTTTTAGTTGGTTATTTAACGACGCTGTATCAACTACGAGGTTATTTAGCGTCGATGAGATTGGTGATAGCGAGATGGTATTTGGAGATGAGGCCGAGGATCCGCCATAGATTACCTGGCATTCACCTTACGGTTGGGGAAAACCTCGGAAAAACCCAATCAGGTAATCAGCCCAAGCGGGAATCGAACTCGCGCCCGAGCGCAACTTCAGACCGGCAGGCAAGCGCCTTAACCGACTGAGCCACGCCGGTGGCTCCGTGTTTTATATTTTTTTTTAGAGAAAAAGAGGAGTAGTACAAATACAATGTTGAAGTTAATCTAATGTTGCGTAATGTGAATTATTACAGAGTTGTGGAACGTTGGAGAAGAATTTCGATGACATCAAGCACACGACCCTGAGCGAGAGGGCGGCTCTGAGGGAGGCTGCGAGGTGTCTCAAGTGCGCAGATGCCCCCTGCCAGAAGTCCTGTCCCACTCAGCTGGATATCAAGAGCTTCATCACTAGTATCTCTAACAAGGTAACCACAACCTGCTCCAGCTGGCTTCGTGTATTTTCTCATCTTAATTTTATTCGTCCTTGCTATCTCTCGTTCTGGTTCTTTCTTGCTCCTTTCCATCTGCCCTTTCCTTTGATTTTCATTACAATTTCCTACTTCTCTGTTCCTTCTTCCTCTCTTTCTGTCATCCTCGTCTTCTCTTCCAAAGTCTTCATTTGCCGCCCTCACATAAGCCCGCCAATGGTCACTATTCCGAGCAAGATTAATCCAGTCTCTATCATCATATCCCACCTTCCTCAAACCCATTTTAATATTATCCTCCCATCTACGTCTCGGCCTCCCCAAGATCTTTTTTCCTCCGGCCTCCCAACGAACACTCTATTTGCATTTCTTGATTCGCCCATACGTGCTACATGCCCTGCCCATCTCAAACGTCTGGATTTAATGTTCCTAATTATGTCGGGTAAAGAATACAATACGTGCAGTTTTGCGTTGTGTAACTTTCTCCATTCTCCTGTAACTTCATCCCTTTTAGCCCCAAATATGTTCCTAAGCACCTTATTCTCAAACACTCTTAACCTCTGTTCCTCTCTCGACCATAGAGAACAACCGGTAATATAACTGTTTTCTTATTTATTCATGTGATATCTAGATAACTAATCAAAAGTGTGTTCCAGTTCCTCATGGAAGCTGTCTTTTATATGGTCGTCTTTCTCTTCTGTAGGGGCGTGAGCATTTAGGCCTATAACTACGATACCGCACCATCTACCCTTAAGTACTAAATACGATAACCTGTCACTGATAAATTCTACTTTTTTACTACTGATTTTATTCTTTTGTGAATAAAGAATCCTGTTCTTAATTGGTGATTATTGTTTCCTTCTCCATAATACTTACAACAAGTATATTCTATATCTAGCTAGTTCTTTTGCTACTAATGTTACCCCTCCTGTTCTATATAGACTTATAACCAGGGAACGGATTTATATGGACTAAAAATATATGAAATATGTAAATATATATGTAGTTATTTTTACCAAAATATGGAATTAAATATGGATTTTTACCAAAATATGGAATTAAATATGGACTTAAAATTATAAAAAAATGACTATGTACGTTAAATATTGGTACATTTTAATCAAACTAAACAAAAAATATAATGGACGTACCTTATCTTCCAATGTAGTTTCAACAAAACACAATTTTTATTGTCTGTTACCATAACAATAGGTTACAAACATTTCTTTCAAGTGCTGAAAAGTGAATCTTCTTCTATTGTCTCTGAGGATAGATTTATACTGACTAAAAGAGCGTTCGACGTCACAAGAAGTAACTGGTACATAATTCAATTTCACAATGTCTGCTGGGGATAAGTCCAAGTTAATCTTCACTGTTGATTCACCACTCATCACAGCAACAACCTTTTGTAGTTCTTCATATCCAGGGTTTTTTGAAAGTACAGTGTCCACCTTAGCTCTTACTGCATCTGCAACTTTACCTCTACCACGATTCAGTTGTTCCACAGTACTATTTATAATTTCAAAACTTTCAGATAGTGAAAGGTGCCTATTTTGGAGACTTTTGAGCGTTTTTATGATGCATGAAAATGTATGCTGAATGTGAGCTAAGTCATTCTTCACACTTATGTCACAGGTAACTGTTTTCGCAGTATCAATTGAGACTGCATCTTCAGAGTCCAATGCAAGGAGAACATTGTTAATAGAGTCTATATGTTCGGCATAATATTCAACTGCTTCTAGCCATGTACCCCATCTAGTTAAAATTGGCTTTGGTGGCAATGGAATTTCAGGGTACATTTCTTTCAACACGTTAACTCTACTGGGAGCTTTGAGAAATACTTTTTTCACTGATGAAATCAACAAATCTACTTTAGGGAAATTGTCTCTGACCACTTCTGCCACACGATGAAATGCATGCGCCACACAAGTAAAATGAGTCAATTTAGGATATACAACAGATAATGCTTGTCCAGCTTTGACCATATAAGGGGCAGCATCGCTAATAAAGAATAACACATTATCGTACATAATACCCTTTGGCCACAGGATACCCATAGCTTCGTTGAACAGTTTAACTATAGTTTTGTTATTGCACTTTTCTAGAACATCACAATGTAAAAGAATTCGTTCAGAATATTGTTCACTTAACAAACCGATAACTACATTACCAACAAGTCTACCTTCTTTGTCGGGAGTCTCATCAATGGAAACCCAAATTGAACTATCTTTAATTTCATCTCTTATCTTCTGTATTGTCTCATCGTAGATGGATGGAGCATACGTCTTCCTAAGTGTTGACTCATCCGGGATTGTATGTTGAGTATATTTTTCAAGGAATTCCCTGAAGACCTTATTCTTTAGTTTGTAGAGAGGAATATCAGCAGAGATGAGAGAACGGCACAGGTCGATGTTAAACTCAGATCTTACATTCGATGTTGTTGGTTGTGTTAAAAACAATTGTCTCTGCTTGGAATTTAGTTGTTTGTTGGCCTGATGTTTACTAGTTGTAATGTGTTGTTGCACCAGGAACTTTTGTGTAGATGATACTGCACACTGACACAAATTACAAAATAATATTTTATTGTCAGTTGATAAACCATCTTCTTTAAATTCTGAAATGTAACTTGTTAGTTTTGATTTTAAATTGACTGAATGACGTACTTTTGGCATATTTACCGTCTTTATAGTATGATTTACAAAACTGAACCTATGTGTACTCTGACTGGCATTTAACTGTTGAGCTGCACAACTGAAGTCTGTTAAAAATTTTAAATTAAATTAATACAGTTTTGTAACTTACTTTCCCATTGTTGATAGGACTGCTAATTTTCAAATAACTCTGATGTTAAAGGGATTACTGAACATGTGTTTAAATCTCTATTGTTGAAATGTATTTTTAAAAGTTAATGGAATTTTGTTTTGTTTTATTGTTAAACCTAATATAATATGGACTGTTTTATATGAAATATGGAAAATATATGGAAATTAACGAAAATATGTACTAAACTCTAAAATATGGAAAAATATGGAAAATAAAAGTAGGATTTTTCAACCCTACACATTGTGAAACATAAAGATAATGCAAAATATAAATTATATTAGCTTTATAAGTAAATATGTATTTACATATAAATCCTTTCCCTGCTTATAACATTCCAAGTACCAAATCCCATAACCTTATTCCTTTGCTGTAGTCGTGCAAGAGAATCAGTCCCATTCCAAGGCTTATTTTGGAATTTCCTAACAAGCTGTTTTTTTTTACGGTGATGGGTTGTTAGCCTTTCGCCCAACCCCCAAGCTGGAGGACGACACCTCATGGCTGTCCGCGACTGCTTATTCAATATATTCGCAGCTACCCTCCATATCTGGAGGCCGTCTCCTCTATCCGCAACCTGAGGACGCGCCATGCCGTGGTGATAGGGACCCACTTTCAATGATGACATCAAAAGAAAATTAAATAAATTAGAGACAATTTATAGGTCCATTAAAATGTCGTTAGGAAACTGAACTGATGTTTTATAAGGTTATGGCTAGAACCGGTTTTCGTTTTTTGCTTGTTATTAGCAAAATGTGATTTATGACAGTAAATTTATCTCGAATTTTCGCGAAAATTGCATATTTCTGCAAAAAGTCTTCATTTCTGTAATAAAAGCGAAAAAAGAACATTTCTTTTTAAGTTATTTTAAAGAACTACAGTACATTAGTTCTAAAGATAACGCAAAAGAATAGGGAGACAAATTATTTGCAAATTCTGTTATTCTCTTTAATGACCTACAGAATCATTGATGACTGGGTTTGTATTTAAAACTGAATTAAGTAACAGTAAGGCTGATGTACAAAGGGTACAAGTTATTATTATGAACACATTTATTCAGTCATGATTGTTGCAGATACAGTGCCGTGTATAAGATTGAAGCTAATTAAGATTGTGTATAAGTGTATGACATTACATGGTGAAAAAGAAATTAAATTTTCACGAAATTGTCTCATTTTAAACCATAAGTACCGTACGATATATTATTTATTTCTCACGGAAATTTTGAAAATGTTTTCACCAGAAAAACTTGGTCCTGGCTATAGTTGTCCTCACTCTTTCATGCGGGGCAGAAACATGGGTGTTAACAGAAAAATACATAATTGGCATATAAGCTACAGAAATGAGATTTTTATGGTTTGTAAAAGGGTGTACAAGACATGACAGAATTATAAATTACAAAGTAAAATTAGAATTGGATATATTTTACATTAATGACAAAGCAGAAGAATATGGAACGAATTGGAAAGTCCATTTGAGTAGAATGTGAATGAAAAAACTTCCTGAAAAAATCGCACTACTTTATAGGTCTAAAGGGAGAAGAGACATAGGACGACAGTACAAGAGATGGCTTGATAGTATGGACTGGAATTATTTTTAGTAGGTTATTTTAGGACGCTGTATCAACATCTCAGGTTATTTAGCGTCTGAATGGTGATAATGCCGGTGAAATGAGTCCGGGATCCAGCACCGATAGTTACCCAGCATTTGCTCATACTGAGTTGAGGGGAAAACCCCGGAAAAAACCTCAACCAGATAACTTGCCCCGATCGGATTCGAACCCGGGCCAGCTGATTTCGCGGCCAGATGCGCTAACCGTTACTCCACAGATGTGGACACTGGAACTAGTGATACCAACTAATACTGGAACGAAGAAGAAGAAATTAAAATAAAGATCACTAATTATCAAACTCAGAATTACTGATGTTATCTGAATCTGAAAGGCTCCTTTTAAGTTTTTTTGAGGAATACTCGAAAGCAACGACCGTTAGCCTCTCTGTAGTCTACAATATGTACCACGTGTGCGTTTTCTACCCTGAACGTGACATCCCAGGTCTTCGCATAAAGTAAATACTTATTTACTTACAAATGGCTTTTACAGAACCCGGAAGTTCATTGCCGTCTTCACATAAGCTCGCCATCGGTCCCAATCCTGGGCAAGATTAATCCAGTTCCTACCATCATATCCCAACTCCCTCAAATCTATTTTAGTATTATTCTCCCATCTACGTCTTATGAAGGGGTTTCGTAACAAGTTCTTTTTTACTGTGATGGGTTGTTAGCCCTTCGCCCAACCCCCAAGCTGAAGGACCACCCATGTCGACTGTCCGTGAATGCTTATTCAATATCTTCGCAGCTACCCTCCATATCTGGAGGCCGCCTCCTCTATCCTCAACCTGAGGACGCGCCATAGTGATGGGTGATAGGGATTCACAATACATGGATAAAGTAAACACTACCTTACATAAACTATAGCCAAGTACTTAAACCGTTCTTATCTGAGAATTTTTGCAGATGACTGAACAAACAGCTGAAGTGACGAGAGACTGGCTTATGTAAGGTTCTCTCTAGATCACAATACATCTTCACGCCTGTTTGTGGTTGTTTCGTAATATGATGCCACAAGGACACACAACAAGTCTTAGAAACGATTTTGTTTTTTTAACTTAAAATTCCTTCTGAATGTGTTTATAATGTACGGTACTTAAAACGAGATAAACCGACTCAAATAGCATAAAAATGTCGCGCACTTTTAGAGATAAAATTATACTGTTGTAAAGTGATCTTAGTTGGCTTTCATTGCTTTCAGATTAGGTCAACTAAAGACTTAATGAAATGTTTGTAGCGACGATAAGTTTTTGTGCTGAGAGCACCTGTAAGACGAATTTTTTATAGACGAGGACGGATGAGGCTCCCCACATTATCTTTCGGGTCTTTTGACTAATAAAAAGAACTAGTCTTTTTCTGTATATCCTGCGGACTAATATCAGTTTCAGAATACAAATAAGTGTGTCACAGAAGCGATGACACACTTTTCAATTAGGCCTACACATTTTACGAGTTTCGCAACAGCTCAGTTTCTTTATCATGTTTTTAGTGAGATGTATTTTCTTGACCTAATATTCAAATGTCAACTCTATACGATAGATTTTAGAATTTAGATGTAGCCTAAATGTAATGAAAGTGAAATTATTCAAAGTGCCACAATAAATGTCCTCGAGAGCCGCTTGCGGCCTGTGGGCCGCGTAATGAGTACCGCTGGACTCTACTCCGTAAGAATTCCAGGTGCTACCGCCCACCGCGAGATGACTACAGTCGCGCTCAAACCTCCTGACGTTTCCCGAGCGCCTTTAATCATAGACTTACTAAATAACCTTTAACATGCGAGCGCGACGTTGTCACAAGTACTGTGCTCCAACCACGAGAAAGTCTCCGCCGGATGAGACGAAGGGGGGTAATGCTGTGAATGAATGTTGATGTCATAAGGTCACACCAGCGAATAGGAATTATAAAGAATGGACAGTTCGCGTCGGTACCTTTGATGTAGCCGGACTGATTTCAATGACCTTCAAGCCAGCTAGAGCGTGAGATTCTGCTTTCTCCCTAGAGTTGGCGCTGAATCACACCAGCTAGCAGTCGACACAGCGGAAATATAACACATACAATTAATACATCTAGGTACATTATGTACTCAAAAATAAATTGGATCCATAAAATAATAAATCCGTCATTAACTGTAATATCTAGACTCTAGAGTTCCTTTATAATGAAAGTTGAGACGTTGACCCCAACAACAATTAAAATATGTAATGATTTGAAAGCACTGAAAATGAAAAAAACAAAACTCTTATGAGAAGTAAAACCATATACCTATATTATATTGTATACAAATATTAAACGAATTTGATACATAATTTTATAATGTATTATATTATTCTATAATATATTATTCTATAATATAATTTGTTATTTATGGAATATAAACAATTATTATTACAACTAGTTTGTCACTGAGAAATAAGGAAAAGCTGTTAACTTCAATTTATTTAAAGCGAAGCATTACTGGATTATGCAATAAGGTAGGCGATGTTTGGATCCTGTGTCTCAACTCTATTCTCAATTATTATCTTAGCGTGTGCTCGATTACACTAACCTCTAGCGCTTGAAAGTGGAACTAAACGCCGCGCACACATAAACAAAACACAGGAAAATTCGCTCATTGTCCATTCTTTGTAATCCCTATTTGCTGGTCACACACGTGGGTACTCTTATCTCTATTGGCTAGCTCTCACAGCACAAACCATAACATTAATACAGACATATTGATATTACCCTAGTTACAAAATTAGATCACAGTTAATCTCCTGGTCTTTTAATCTCTTCATACAGGAAATAACATATGCAGGAGAGCGCATGGTTTTTAAACTGGCGCTATAACGGTAATATTATTTGTCTACTTCGTTCCAATAGATGAGGCAATAGTAAGCACATTCCTTTCACGGTTGATCTCCTGGTTGGAGAACAGTACACCCTCCGTCTCTGTCTTTCAGCGGCAGTAGTTTTAAAACTGTAGAGCGCGACCCTTTACCTGAGATTGGTTTGATAGGGAAATGCAGAAGGATTCTTAATTAATAATAATAATAATAATAATAATAATAATAATAATAATAGTAATAAATATTATAAATATTATCACATTGCATCGAATTGAATTAAATGTAACAAAACACAGAAAAATCAGTTGAGTCAGACGTAAAATAATTATTCTCGCTGAGTTTATATCAGTTTTTGTAATAGTTTTACTTTTATTAGGGTTAATAAAGTTGTTGAATAACACAGTGTGATAAAATAAATTGAATGCTAGGCTTAATTTGAAATAGTAATTTTCTGTACAAATGAATTGACATGTAAATAATAAATTCAACTGCATCAATTCTGATTGTGCTATGTGCAAACTATAAATGTGACAATGTGAAGACAATCTATAAAGAACCTTTTAGTGATTGTAATAAACATTTTATTAACAGTAAGTTTGATTATTTTTGTAATATGTGGGATAAAACCTAAAACCTGTGAACCCTAATTACGTAGCAGAAATAAAGATATTTAAGACGCTTCAAGCAATCCAAGGGATTTCCCCTGTCACTTTTTCTTCTCCTTATTTTGTTCATTAATCTCAAATTTCTTCTTCTTTACGTTTCGTTGATCTATGACCTCAGAATCTTTAAATTGTGAAAGTAATTCTAGAATCTTCCATATACCTTACGAGCAGCTTGAGTGCACATACATGGATCAACAAACATATTTTATCTAAATGTAAATTCCACATCGTCTTGATAAACTACGGGAAAAGTAGAATGATAGCCTGTTGAATTTTGAGCTTGACCGCTACAAGAAAATCTGGTGGTAAAGGTAAAAGATATTCCCTCACATGTCACGAAGAAACGGGGAGACATGGAGGTAGATCTCCATGCTCTCGTGATCTTGGCACTAGAATGAGGTGGTTTGATCGTTTCCACGCCCTGATCACCTTTATCCCTCCAGAAAAGATCCGGTACCGAATTTGACAGAAGGCTGAGTGGACGTTGAGGCCGTTCTCGAAGTTTTGACTAAATTTCTAGTACCATTGTAGCAATGAAGTGAACTCCCAAATATACACAGGCTTGTATGTAAACTAAAGTACTCGTAGAATGCATAAAAGATGCACGTCAGAGTTCACTATATACGAGTATGACGCTTCCCTTATATCGCAAGCTCAGCTGTAGCTTGCACTATATTACGCAGGAATGAATAGTACAGTAGTGCACAACAGACTGAGATGAACTGCACGTATTCAACGCCTCACAAACGTCCTTGAACTTCAGCGCGTACGATAGTCACACTGTGGAAGGTAACGTCTATGTAGTCTGGTGACGTCATAAACGGAGGACTGTTTATGTTATTATTTCACCAGAAAACAAGATACTTAAAATATAAATCTTTATCTGACTGAAAGAAGAGAAGAGATGTAGCTATAATTTGCAATATAAAAATCTTTTAAGAATTGACTGGACAAATAAGTAATTGAGTCTTCCTCAGCGGTGTACTGGTTATTTAACTTGTCACTGTATCCGAGGTTTACGGGTTCAAACCCGGCTAAGGGCAATAAAAATTGTTAGCATGGTTTTCTTTAGAATAAAATTAAAGCTTTGCTTAATGAAGAACTGCAGGCAAAATTTTCTGGTCTTTTCTCACCTACGTCGAAATTTGAAGGTAGCATAATGGACCACTTCAATGGCCTAAATGCGTGGGTTTGTCCGATCCTCAACTCTTCATTCATAAATACCATATCACTCTGTAACTGTTAATGTCTGTAGTAGGACTAAATGTGTAATAGCATTAGTGTTATAACTTGTATAATATATCTATATATTTACTTGCTATTATTTTATTTCAGAATTATTATGGGGCTGCTAAAGCCATTCTATCTGACAACCCTTTGGGCCTGACATGTGGAATGGTGTGTCCTACAAGTGATTTATGTGTAGGAGGCTGCAATTTGCAGGCTGCAGAAGAAGGTCCCATAAATATCGGAGGTCTTCAACAGTTTGCAACAGAGGTATATACCATTTTGCTGAATGTACTCTGTTTATTATACAGTATGTTTCAAAAGTGATGGTAAAAAATTGAGGGATGAGAAGTAAAAACGAAATGAAGCAAAAAGAGTTTCAGTAAATATGGATCCGCAAATTAACCGTTTACGGGATGTCATTTTTTGCTGGTTGGGCCAATGAATCGAGCACCGGGATAGATAAAGGTGCAACATTCATGCTTGGTATGTATGCTGCACTCTCCCCATTCCATTTCCTTCTAAGTGTGAGACGATATCTAAACAGACGATATGGTGGACGGTGATAGGTAGAGGAGGACCTGTACCTAGATCACTGGATTGAAATCCTTTGGATTTTTGTGTTATGCAAAAAGCCTAGTTTACACAACAGACAGCACCACATCTGAAGAATTGCTGCATCTGATTGTAGACGCTTTCCAGCAAATGAAGAATTACCCAGGATTGCTCAAGCGCATTCTTGGGTCTTGGGTCACATTTCTGTTTTAAAATTATTGATTTTACTGTCTCGTGATTGATAAATTAATAAAATTGTCACTGCTTTTTGTTGGAATTACTACTTAGTACTTGTATTTAGCGGATCTCAACCAGCATAAATTGTCACTAACTTGTGAACGTTTAATTTGAAGACCGATGTTTACTGGAACATATTTTATGCTTCTCTTCGTTTTTACTTCTCATTCCTAAATTTTTACCATTACTTTTGAAACACTCTGCATTACTATTACACGATACGTATGTTAGAAATGTACGAAATGGTAACATAATAATTGTCTCTGTTCTACAGCTAACGTAGGCTCCAAATTTCTTTTACTCAACTGACTGAACTCAATGCTTGTTTGTTTAGTGAGTAATATATGTGTGTGTACATATTGACATTATTCTTCAGTATACGCAGAGTAGGCCTACTGTTAAATGGTAGAAATATATGGTATCACTAATTTTACGCATTTCAAAATTTGAGGATTTATCGTAGGGAAATTCATTCATTGCATCTTTGATACTCATTTATTGATTTTATTTATTTATTTATTTATTTATATACTTATCTATTTTATTCATTTTATGTATTTATTTATGTAGTTTATTTATTTATATAATATATATTTACTTACTACTTATTGGTCACCACGCAGCTCAGTCGATACAGAGTTGCGCTCGTGCTTGGATCATTTCCACTTGGGCTGATTACGTGGTTGTGTTTCTTCCGAGATTTTCTTCAAATGTAAGGCAAATGTTAGGTGATCACATAGCGAATCCTCAGTCTTATATCACCAAGTAACATCTCGCTATCACTAATTTCACCGACATTAAATCACCTAGTAGGCTACTTGATTCAGTGTGGTTACCAGAATTTTTCACAATTTCTAGAGACAGATACTGGCATATGAGAAACTACAGTACTTTTAACATTTCTGTTAGTTTCTTTTTCACGCTTGTTGTTATAGAATGAAAATACTCATTCTATTTGTACACTAAAAATATTCGTTTTACTCACCTACCAGGAAGATTTTTTTCAGAAAAGTGAATTTTATTAAGAAAATCTTCTCTGGATCCCAATTTTGCAGCAATTCCTGACAGAGCATGTTGAAGTTGGTTAAGGTAACAAGCAGGCTCTAACAGGTTCTTAACTCATTCTGAATTTTTTGAATGATCACATCATGTTCATTGAAGAAAAAACTCTATCCACTGAAAAATTATTTCCAGAAGGCACGGAGATAGTGCAATAAACTTCTAGGGTTGTTCACAGAAAACATTTCCTCAGAGAGAGAGAGAGAGAGAGAGAGAGAGAGAGAGAGAGAGAGAGAGAGAGAGAGAGAGAGAGAGAGAGTGAGAGTGAGAGAGAAAGAAAATGAGCAAAGAGTGGCATTTTCGTTATTTTACTTTGCTATTTTCCCTGAAAAAAAAATGGCAATAGAAGCTTTGTTCCGAAGAGCTTGACGTAAATACATTTTTCATTGCAAACACATTTTAGGCAATAAAATATATAGAGTGAAAACGGTATAAACTGTCAAAATTATATAGATAATACATATCCGTTTACTGAACAAAATGTCTAGTGAAATTTAAATATTTTTTCTATTCTAATTTTTAATTTGTAAACTGCCATGCGTTTAAGATTAATAGTAGTGTAATATTTGTTCACTTGACTGAACGTGAGCGCTACTGGTAATGAATGACCTTGCGCCCAACACATAGGCTACAAATGCACAACAGAGCATTATTGAAGACATTATTATTTATATGTGCTGGAATAGTAATTAATGTTTTTTAGGTACGGTAATTTATCTTTCCAAATACCTTTATGGATCCTGGTTTCGGAAGAAGGATATCACCACAGTTCGCTAGAGCAATGACTTTCAAAAACACAAATGACTGCTTTAACGTAGGTATCGGGCAGAGTAAAAAATGACTGTCTATTCTCATTTTCAAAAAAGTTAGACTCACAAAACACATTTTTTCTGGGAAAATGCTGATAGGTACAAACAAATATTATTTAATTTTTAAAATTATTTATGCTCTGTTACCTGTATATTTGGCGGTTTATATCGTGTATATCCTATATAAAGAGCTTATAAATTACCCTTTATGTATTTACATCAAAATGCACTTCCTATCCTTCTTTCCTTATTAATAAATTGTGAAAATTGATAAAATTATTACGTACTCTGGAACAACACTAGAAATACAGTACTGTAAAAATTCGTTTGTTATTTCAGGTATTCAAAAATATGAAAATTCCTCAGATAAGACCACCAAATCAACAAGTTGAGAACAGCGATGCAAAAATAGCACTGATTGGTTGCGGACCAGCTTCATTGTCTTGTGCAACATTTCTTGGAAGATTGGGATATTCGGACATTACAATATTTGAGAAAGAGAATTATGTGGGTGGACTCAGGTAAGACTGATAATTGTGGAAGTTCCAGAGAATGGAGAGAGGATGGAGGAAGTGAAGCAGGAGGAGTAGGAAGAGGAGGAGAAGAATGAATGGAGTGGAAGGAGAGGAAGAGCAACAAGTGGAGGATGAAGTGAAAGAAGAGGAGGATAAAGGGAAGGGTGAGGAGGAATAGATAGTGGGAGAGGGAGAGGAAGAGGAGGAAAGGGAGATAGAGGAGATTATGGTGGTGAAAGTAGAGTAAAGATATGTTATGGAAAGAAGGAAACAACGAACGGAACTGTATGTATAGAGTGTCGCACGCGAACTACATCATGTGAATCCTGAATGAAAATGGAAACGAAAATGTCAGTGGCAAACTTTCACCCGAAGAATGTTTAATTGCACGATCTGGCAATACTATATTTTGCAAATAAATGTTACCCCTATAATCGTAGCTCAAGCTATTCGTGCGGTTCTTTAAAATTAAATGTTCACGGTTCTAACCACCTCCCTCACTTTTTTAATTATCTCATTATTTCAATCTTTTATTTTAATTATCTTTCTGTAATGTATGAATTATGTCTGTGTTGCATATTGCGTCTTCGTAATTTCGTAATAAATAAAATTGTTGTTCATCCATTTTTTTAATCATTTTATTACTTTTTTTGTTACAAAGGTAACACAGTAAACATTACATTGCAGCTGACTACTAAGGCATTCTATGTTGTGGAGTATTGCCGAATTTGCAATTAACAATTTTTGAACGTAATTTTGTAACTAACATTTTCGTCTCCATTTCCACCTATGATTCGGATGATGTAGCCATCATGTAGACGCTCATCTTCAATCAATGCTTTTCCCCTCCACTCATCACTTGCGCAAAGAACTTGTTTCAGTTCCTATACTCTATAGATTCTAAAATCGGAGTATATATGCAGCTAATTTAGTCTCCAAACTTATTTGCTTTCGTGTTACACCTGCCATCATTAACAACTAACACTCGAGTGTGAAAGGCGCCAGTGTTAGGAACCATAAAGGCAAATTCTGTTAAAGGTCCTGAACCGTTGAAATCTTTGCACAGAATGCGAAGATTGGTCAACGAAAGTATGAAAGAGGGTAGACGAAATAACGGGAAAACATATTTAAGAGGGCGATACCTAGTAGAAAAGTGAAATATTATTGAGCATGAAAACCAAGTGAATTGAAAAATATATTATGTCGTTATCGTTTCATTGGGGTTTATAAAACATATATGAAATACAGAAAATACGCTGGGACCCATAAAATTTGTCGTTGCAACTGAGTTTATCGTTACATCGGTTTTCGCTCTGTCATAGTAAAAGGAAGAGACAAAAGTGATGTACAGTAGAACCTCTATTATCCGTGGTAATGAAGGGGATGGACTGAACGGTTGATCGAAAAATCGGATAATCCGTACCATGAAAGATTTCGTTATTTCCTCTATGGTCTTGTATTTAACTCGCTATGTAGCGGATCAGAAGTTCACTAATTTAAGTCTGGTTATCAACGACGAGTTTTTAAGGTGCAAGGAAGCCCTTTGTAATGACTGTCTCAGGAAAGATAGGAATAAAGTAGGTCTCATGTCGTAGATTTGCATACTTTTTTACACTTTATCCTTGTTCTTTTTTTCAAAGGCATATTGGTTCCGTTAAGTTCAATGTTAATTGAAAAATGAGTTCTATTCAGTCAATACTTAACATAAAACACAATAAAACATGTTATAATAACATTTACACAAATTTAAAAACAAACGTTTTCGCCAATTTAGATTGGCATCTTCAGGTCGTGTAGGTCGAATGGTTCTTTTTA
Source organism: Periplaneta americana (assembly GCF_040183065.1). Lineage (NCBI taxonomy): Eukaryota > Metazoa > Arthropoda > Insecta > Blattodea > Blattidae > Periplaneta > Periplaneta americana. The sequence continues at coordinate 66,391,810 of NC_091123.1, read as the reverse complement.
TTAAATCGCGTAGTTGTAACTCCAATCTCGTATTCTGATGCGAGATGAACCACAGTTTCTCTTTCTCAAACCATTCAATTATTTCCATTTTTTTTTCTATATGTAGCACAACACGTTTTTTGTTATCATCAGTGGAAGACATTTTATATACAAGTTACATTATAAAACGGCAATTCGAACAGTAGACAATGTTGTGTAACGATAAAGGCTTGTAATAACACTCTCTAGCAAAAACATTTAGAACCTACTTGCACAAAACAGCACTTCATTTAAATTATTTATTTCTGAAGAAAAAGAAGAGCAAGAAATAGACAGTCGGATAATCCGCCAATTGGTTAATAGGGTGATGGATAATCGGGATTCTACTGTATATGTCATTATGATTAGCCTATACAGTGCAGTCGCGTCGCTGTTGATCCGAAATAAAGCATTATCATGCAGTAACTATTGATAGGCTACTTTGTACAAAATACTTGTAGTATTGTCTTGTATTGAATTGTCGTATTTATTTCTTTCAGTTCTTCAGAAATACCACAATATCGTTTGCCATATAATGTTGTCAGCTTTGAAATAGACTTGGTGAAAGATCTGGGTGTAAAAATAGAAACAGGTCGAGCTCTGGCGAAACATGACCTCACCATTAAGGTAAGATGCATATCAATATATAAATATTATTTTCATTACTGTACCGTATTCATTTAACTTAGTGATAAGTCTCACATATTCTTCGAATTTATTTGCTGATTAATAAATATGTAGGTTAACAGACATAAATAATTCTTTCTAGGGCTTAATAGAAGATGGATATAAGGCTGTCTTCTTGGGGATTGGGCTTCCTGAGCCGAAGATTATTCCAGAGTTTGTGGGATTAACTGAAGATATGGGGTTTTATACTTCGAAGTCATTTCTGCCAGTTGTTTCGAAAGGAAGCAAAGCAGGTTTGTAAATACAATATGGTTACAGTAAATCCATAGATCACCACAGTAAGGAGATGGTTGAAAACCTTACATACTTACTTACTTACTTACTTACTGGCTTTTAAGGAACCCGGAGGTTCATTGCCGCCCTCACATAAGCCCGCCATTGGTCCCTATCCTGAGTAAGATTAATCCAGTATCTACCATCATATCCCACCTCCCTCAAATCCATTTTAATATTATCTTCCCATCTACGTCTCGGCCTCCCCAAAGGTCTTTTTCCCTCCGGCCTCCCAACTAATACTCTATATGCATTTCTGGATTCGCCCATACGTGCCACGTGCCCTGCCCATCTCAAACGTCTGGATTTAATGTTCCTAATTATGTCAGATGAAGAATACAATGCGTGCAGCTCTGCTTGTGTAACTTTCTCCATTCTCCTGTAACTTCATCCCTCTTAGCCCCAAATATTTTCCTAAGAACCTTATTGTCAAATACCCTTAATCTCTGTTCCTCTCTCAAAGTGAGAGTCCAAGTTTCACAACCATACAGAACAACCGGTAATATAACTGTTTTATAAATTCTAACTTTCAGATTTTTTGACAGCAGACTAGATGACAAAAGCTTCTCAACCGAATAATAACAGGCATTTCCCATATTTATTCTGCGTTTAATTTCCTCCCGAGTGTCATTTATATTTGTTACTGTTGCTCCAAGATATTTGAATTTTTCCACCTCTTCGAAGGATAAATCTCCAATTTTTATAGTTCCATTTCGTACAATATTCTGGTCACGAGACATAATCATATACTTAGTCTTTTAGGGATTTATTTCCAACCCTATCGCTTTACTTGCTTCAAGTAGAATTTCCGTGTTTTCCCTAATCGTTTGTGGATTTTCTGCTAACATATTCATGTCATCCGCATAGACAAGAAGCTGATGTAACCCGTTCAATTCCAAACCCTCTCTATTATCCTGAACTTTCCTAATGGCATATTCTAGAGCGAAGTTAAAAAGTAGAGGTGACAATGCATCTCCCTGCTTTAGCGCGCAGTGAATTGGAAAAGCATCAGATAGAAACTGGCCTATACGGACTCTGCTGTAAGTTTCACTAAGACACATTTTAATTAATCGAACTAGTTTCTTGGGAATACCAAATTCAATAAGAATATTATATAAAACTTCTCTCTTAACCAAGTCATACGCCTTTTTGAAATCTATGAATAACTGATGTACTCTACCCTTATACTCCCATTTTTTCTCCAATATCTGTCGAATACAAAAAATCTGATCAATAGTCGATCTATTACGCCTAAAACCACACTGATGATCTCCAATAATTTCATCTACATATGGAGTTAATCTTCTCAAAAAGGATATTCGACAAAATTTTATACGACGTCAACAAAAGTGATATTCCTCGAAAGTTACTACAGTTAGTCTTGTCCCCTTCTTAAAAATAGTACGATTATGGACTCCTTCCATTGTTCTGGTACAATTTCCTTTTCCCAAATTGCAAGTACAAGTTTATAAATTTCGTTAGATAATGTGCTTCCACCCTCTTGTATTAATTCTGCTGGAATTTGATCAATACCTGGAGACTTGTACTTTTTCAGATTTTCTATTGCAATTTCGACTTCAGAAAGTGTGGGTTCCGGTATAAATGGCTCAGCAGTTTGTGTTTGAATTTCGTCCCGATCATTTCTATTTGGCCTATGTATATTTAGTAGTTGCCCAAAATAGTTTTTCCATCTATTCAGGATTGAATGAGAGTATGCAAGCAAGTCACCATTCTCATCCTTGAAAACCATCTATTTAAAAGCCTTCACTAACTACAAAGCAAGCCTCAGCGCTGAAAAAGACAGACTTTAATTACTGGATACTGTATCTTGAGGGAACACATGCATAGGATTGCAATTTTATGACAATGAAAACGCAAAGGTTAGGATTCTGGGCTAGAAGAGTCTGCCTATCACGTAATTTGTTAATGTAATTCATTGATTCTCCATGAAAGTCAGTTGTTTAGTACCGGTATCATAAATCTGGTGCAGAGAAATTCATTAAAAAAATATTTGCATCCATTGAAAGAATACTTGCCTCAGCCCTTCAAACTGAGATGTTTCAAAACTGTTTAATTAGGCTAACTTCGCTTTTTTAATTTACAAATATGAACATAATGACTCCATTGGAACTAAAATACTTGGGGTTACTCTAACCCATCCAAGGTTTCATCTCTTTCCTGAAAAAGATTCTGAAAGAAATAAGGGAACATAATTTCATGAACATTTTTGAAAAAGTCACAGAAAAAGAGGAAGATGATGAACCACCTCTCAAAAAACTCAGGATGTATACTACAGAGGATGTCTCAGAATACAAACTTCTGTTAGTGAAGATTTTACATAATATATTAATTAAAATAAATAATATATTTCTGTCTATGGGAAAACTTGACTTCTTCTGCTTACTGAACAGTAACATATATGACATATACAACAGAAACTTTCTTGAAATGTCTTTAAGAACCCTGGAGATGCAAATTACTAGCCTACATTTTTTGATATCATCCGATTGAAGAATGAATTGTCTGTTCTATATTGTTCTCAAGAGTGTAAAGATAAGCCTGTTATTGAATTGATTAAGTTTATGAATGAAAATGATCTGCAAATTGGACTAAAAAAAGTACAGTATATAAACTTCCTAAATTGATTGTCACAATTTCTACTACAACAGTTACAGCTGAAAGGACCTTTTCTGCATTGCGAAGGATAAAACATACTGCAGGTCAACTCAAGGAAAAAAAAGAGTATCTTTGCTAGCAGTGTTGTCAATTGAAAAAACTTTACTTAATGACTTAAAAATTCGACCTGTGTTTTATGATGAGGTGATAGAGAAGTTTATAGAGAAGAACTGGACAGTGGACTTTATCTTCAAGTGAAAGATTGCTATGATGATTCTTCACCTTCCCTTAACTGCTCTATAAAACATTTGCAAGTAGGGTTTATATTATTACATTTACACCAGTTTTTTTGTGTGCGCGTGCGTGTGTGCGTGCGTGCGCACAATCTCTCAAATTGTGTAATAGACTTTATAATAGTGGATACATATTTTTTATTCACATAAAAAATAAATAGGCTACCAGTACTGTGACTATCTTGTTTAGGTTAGATATATTATTATAACTGTAAGTAAGCATGCCCAAAATTTTGATGCTCAGGATTCGTCCCTGGTAATAAAGCATCTGCAATTTGTGAACGCAAGTTCGTTCAAAGACATTAGCACTAGTACTGTATTGTACAGTATATCAAAATACTGTGACATATATCTCGTCTTGGTGATATTTGCAACATAGCTGAGACACTAACAAGCAGAAAGATATAGCAGTAGCTAAGGGGTGCAGATTCCAGGTACCAGGTCGCTTATTTTCTAGAAAATAATCAGCATAATTTGAGTATGGATATAATCAGATGAACCTCATAAAAAATAAATTAAGATTGTCATTAAAAAGTAGAAACAAACATTTCATGTTATTTGATGATGTGTAATATGAATGGACCCGTAGTAAGGAATTTGATCTTTCAAGATCTGTGAACCAGTGCTTTTTAGTAGCAAGACCACAAGACAAATTCACAGTCACAAATGATGATGCAAGAATTAGATCATTATTATGTAAGATTGTCAGTCCATGTTGAATATTTTTTTTACACTTTGTAAAGTGTAGCTTGACACTAGTGTTCACTACGTACTGCTAGGAGCTGACGAGAAGAAGAGCGGGGCATGAGGAGAGGGACGCGGTTATCGCTGTTAATCCCCGCTGCACGTGGTATTAAGCATTGAACTGTACTAATCATTCACAAAACTTGCGCTCTTGCTCTTGCACAGTCGTGTTATGAATCCATGCGTTGCGGTTACTAATATTGTTTCATTTTCATTACAGTGTTTATAAACATCGTGTTTTATTCGTCAAAATAACTAAGTTAACGGTAATATTAGTTAATTTCGCATAGATATACAGTATTTTATAATGGAATCACAGAGGAAAAAAGGAAAAACAATACACAGTGAGGCCCGGGATATTTTTTGAAGGGTTATATATAGGGTGATGAGGAAGCACGACAAGGGAAACTTAGCCACAAGTGAAACAAGCAAATTTACGAATATCTCATTACACTGGTTTTTCAGTCAGTACAATAACAGGAATTCTAGAGAAGGTGCTCATGCTGGTGAGACTTCCCTTTCTACTCCAGGGAAACACAGAAATCGCCAAGAGGAAAAAAATGTTCATTTGGACAATTTTGATAAGAGGGTAATTCGAGATATTAGTGAATTTTATTCAGTGAGAAAACAGGTGCCCACATGTCCAAAACTGTTCCCTACATTGAAAGAAAAAAATTAGTTTCCATGGGGGGGGGGGGACATTCTTTGAGAAGGGTTTTGAAAAATATGGGTTATAAATGGAAAAAATGTTACAATGCGAAGAAAATATTAGTTGAACGTCCACATATTATTGATTGGCGTTGTGTGTATCTGAGGACAACACGGCGATTCAGGGACAACATCGCCGAAAGTGATACTAGTGACTCGAGTGACTCACAATCAGATGAAGAAAGTGACGACACCAAGCTTGCCCGTCCACTGCCGGACAGCGAATAGCCTATGGAGCTCAACTTTCATCATATCACTTGAGTTAAATTAAATAATTTTTTTTTTGTATACCAGAATTATAAGCAGCGTTTATTGTTGCTGAAAATCGTTACAATATAATATTAGTTTAATAACACTTTGCTCTTTTGTTTTCACAGATTACCTATGCATTGTTTGCATCTATTATAAAGTCGACATAAATTCATTAATATTTATTTTATTTCATTTTATTAATATTCTTTTATAATTCTGTTGTACAAACAATGGGGTATGAAACTCGTACAATATAAACTTATTGATTATATACTATTATTACATTAATGTACACAATTTTTTTAGATTAAATTATTTTTAAATTGTCGAATTCTTGAATAAAGTAACTTAAGAAAATTAAATGTAAGTACTTAAATGCTTGAGAATAACTTATAACTTAATGTATTGTTAACGGTTAAAAAAACTTCTTTCGCATTAAAATGTTAAAATAGAAACGCGACTAATATTTTCAGGACACGTAGTACTAAAATGCATGCGATAGAAATGTTATGACTCTAGTATTATGTCACGCATTCCTTCCGCTCTTCTTCTCGTCAGCTCCTAGCAGTATTTAAAGCTTTATTTCTAATACACCTCATTAACATTTTTTTACGGTTTAAAAGTTTAGAAAATCTAATACCGAGATCAATGCCAGTAACAACTCTATTATTGATAAGAATCCAAGCTGGTGAGGCCCAAAATATTTGGGCTGACTTCTCAAATGAGAGAAAATATCTGGATTCCTGCAATAGTAGGCCTATGTTCTAATAACAGTTTTCCATGTGTTTCGATAATGACCCATTTGACTTGACAGTTACTAACCATGACATCTAAGAACTTACGAACATAACGAATGAGCGTGGACCTTTTTTTTGTGTTAACATTAATCTGTGTTATGTCTGCTATTCCAGTGCTTCTCTTGGACGACATTTTCCGAACATCCTGTAATTTATTGTTTCATTAATTAAGAATAATTTTAACTTGTAGGTATGTGTGGATGTAAGAGTATTTTACCGTCCCTTCATGGCAATGTAATTGTGCTTGGAGCCGGTGACACTGCATTTGATTGTGCCACGTCAGCTCTGAGATGTGGAGCTAAGAAAGTGTTTGTTGTATTTCGCAAGGGCTTCAGGAATGTTCGAGCAGTGCCTGAGGAGGTGAGTAAATACTTCACATTACTTCTTAACACGATTGTATCACCTATCTCCTTTCACGATGTATTTATTTCCCTGAGGTTTTTATAAATTCTCCATTTTGAGGAGAAGGATTGAAAATAAAGTGGTCCCGTAAGGTAATAGTGACAAAATGTGGCCACAAGGCAGCGTCAAAGCTGATTGCATTAGTTGTAGTACTATCTCTTGTTTCTTCTAGTGCAATTCAGAAATGTGAGAGGAATTTTCATTTTTCCCAAATTCAGAGTTAAGTTTACTTTGGCTCTCCACAGTTTAGTAGCTGTGGTGGATTGTTGTCCTTTATATCAAAATCAAAATGTTAACATGTTCATAACTTTTGTAACTGTAAATATCTCTGAGTAAAGAGTTACTGCTAGTAACACCTGAAGAAAAATGCTTGCTCAATGATCAATGTTGTTTTTCCTGTTGTATTTCAGTAGCTTTTCGTTTTCTTTTATTGCCTCCTGACTGAAATTTGGTTGGGAATTTAATTTTCAGTTCTGGACATTCCTATAAATAGACTTTAACACTACTACTACTACTACTACTACTACTACTACTACTACTACTACTACTACTACTACACATCGATAATAGTCCTATACCAACAAAAATTAGATAACCTACAAGGAACACCAACACTAGGCACTTGGTTTAATGAGACGGTCTTGATTTAATCACAGTTTAATGCTCATTACAAAGAGAACTGACAATGTTGTTGACTTTGACTGCTGCGTTTATTATTAAATAGGCACAATGTTACAAGTTGAATATATTAAACTCTGCAGTCAACTAATCACTCTAAACTTAAAACAATAAAGTAAGTTTTGTTGCTGTTTCTAACATAATAGAAATTAATTAATTACGTACCGTAATTACCTGTTAATAATGACCTATTTCCTCAAATCTGATTTTCAGTTGGCAGAGTTGTTATCTATTTCAATTGTTATAAATCACTTTAAAAAAAAAGTTTGTTCTTGAATTCTAAGGCCCCTAGAATCTTGAGGCTCTGAGCAGAGGCACCATAGACTCCTGCCTAAATCAGGCTCTGTATGTTACAATTATTATAGGCTACTTAAAAATGTTATTATTGACTTTGAAAGTTGGTTATTTTATGCAGGTTGAATTAGCTCATGAAGAGAAGTGCGAATTCATACCATTCCAATCACCAAAGCAAGTAATAGTTAAAGGGAACAAAATTGTGGCAATAGAATTCTACAGAACTGAACAAGACGAAAATGGAAAGTGGGTTGAAGACAAGGAGCAGGTAACAAGACTGAAGGCTAACTACATCATCTCTGCATTTGGTTCTGGGCTATATGACAAGACAGGTATGTTTCTTTTCATTATCAGTTTTCATCATAATTATATGCATGCATGCACATACACATGGTGATTCATGACAAATGAACGGATTTTTAAATGCTAAAAAACTTTAAATTTTTTTATGTAGGCCTATTACAAAAAATAAAAAATTATTTATAAAAAATTTAAAAAATCTTGATTCATTATTACATAATCAAACTAATTTTATATGTCGTTGTTCAGTCAACTGTCCGAAGTAAGTGACACCAATAAGGCATCACTCATGAGGCAACTAAACCAGAAGATATTGGTATAGGTTGGCCATGATTTTATATGTAAAATGAAAGCTAATATACATCTTGATTATACAACCTTTAACACTGAATCACTTCGGGTTATGTATTATTTAGCTTTTGCGTGTTCAAATATTATAATACCTGGTTAACTAGTTTCAGCCTGTTATGGGCCATCTTCAGAACTGGTTGGTGGTGGTCTTGGCGCCTTTTGTTTGCGTTTTCGTGGGGGTGTGTTTGTGTAGTGTAATGTGGAGTCAATGAGTGTGTGTGTTCTGAAATTGATTTGTGTGTTGAGAATCTCATTTGGATATGTTTTTGTGTGTCTATTTATTTCGTATGGGTCTAGTGTGTTTAGTTTCTGGCTTTTTGGTTGAATATGTAGAATTTCCGTGTCTGTGTTTATGTCGTTGTGGGTGTGGTTAGCATTTGTGATGTGTTCTGCATATGTGGAAGTGTTTTGTAATGTTGTTATGGCTCTGATGTGTTCTTTGTAACGTGTTTGAAATGATCTGCCTGTCTATTCTATGTAGAGGTTGTTGAATTTTAGTTTATATATTGAACAGACAGACAGATCTGCCTGTCTGTTCTATGTAGAAGTTGTTGAATTTGAGTTTATACATTGAACAGACATTGTACTAATTGGGAGAAAAAGTATGTCTAAACGCTTACCTTACATTCTGGCAAGCAGTGACCAGAGCATTGGAATGATGCAACCAGATAGTTTTTATATACCGTAGTTTTTATTTTGCTTTTTAGTACTCTGTAGCCTACATGTATAAGTAATAGAGTACAGCACATGGCATGAGTGTAAATTTTTCACAAAAATATTACAATAGAAGTGATAGGAAGTACACTATGAGGAGGCCAGATTAGCGAGAGTCTAGTGTACTTGTTATACGCACATGAGGTATTGAAGCAAGATATAATATATTTTAATCATATAGCTTTTAAATATAAATTTTCGTAAATTGAATTATAATACCAGTACAGTACAGTGCTAGAAATTGAGGCGTTCTCTGGAACAAGAACTTGACTAGAAAATATTGAATTTGAGTTACAGAGTGTCTAACATTTTAAATCTGGTGCAACAACATTCATACGTTTCCAGAAGGCGCTGTGTTTGTAGGAGGGAAATAATATTTTGTCAAGAAGGAGATGTGATATTAAGGATTCAATATATGCTGGAAATGGAAAAATGATGTAATGCATGTTGAGTTTGTTATTCCAGGGAACGAGTATTACACTGTAGATACTGGTGTATATAGTTATTTTATGTATATTATTTGTTGAAAATTAATTAGGTATAAATGTACAGCTTTAGACACAAAAAAGACTGCTCTCCTGTAGCGTGAATTTTGTCTAAGTCCACTTTGGGCAGCGCCTGGTTCACAGACTAGGGAAAGGATGTTTATTTTGCACCTAATTTGCTCCTTGAATACCAGTATATATCTTCGTTATAGATTATTCATAACACTTGACCTACAAACAGACAGTAACAAACAAAACAAAGGAAAAACAGAGCAGAGTCGTGTGTAAAGGGTCCCAAACACACTAGTTTAACTACATAAAAGAACTAACATGGAGACCGCTCTACTTTAATGTCAAGATTTGTGTCTGGAAAATTTTGGATGAAAGTATGGCCAAATCCATAACACATGTGTCTCGGCTTTTTTCTTTATAGGCCTGGGTTCAAGAGAAAAAAAAATTTGAAAATTATGAGTCAAACAATTGTAGAGTAACTATTGCTGCAACAAGAAATGATGTGGTGGCATGGCTCAGGCAGTAGTGCAGTGGACACAAGTCTAGACAGTGCATGAAGTTCGTGTTCGAATACTTTTCGTCGTTTTCTTTTGTTTTTATTTTAATAATTACACATATTTCTATCTTCTTAAGGTAATTTCGTTTTGCAATGCATACGAAAATTAATGGTTTGAAGAATAAATTTTCATCTTACATTGTGTCGTATTACATTGCATTGACACAAAGTATTTCTTCAGATGATTCACATTACTACACATGAGTGATTTATTGTAAACATAGTGTATTGGCACTTTATATCCGGTGCGCACATTAGCCATGTAATTAGGGCATTATAGTATAGTTGAATAAAAAAAGATATTATGAACATATATATATGTCATTTTTATTTGAAGTGGTGGATGCCATTGCGCCCCTGAAGTTAAATAAATGGGGACTTCCTGAAGTCAATTTTGAAACAATGCAGAGCAGTGAGCCTAATGTTTTTTGTGGCGGAGACCTGGCTGGGGTCGCGGAAACAACAGTTGAATCTGTCAATGATGGAAAAACTGCAGCATGGTTCATACATAAGTATCTTCAGGTAAGATCTATGAAGTTTCGTCTCTATAGTGCTAATGATTGCTTGAATAACACAGGAAAGAATTACTGAACACAAATATAGGTCTATTATGAAATAAAAGACATGGGTAAACCATCAAAGTAAAAATGAGTCTATGTACTTTCTAAAACCTGTTTAGACAACAAGAAAATCATTGCTGTTTGTTTTAAAACTACAAATAGGCTATGAAAGTATTGCTAGTACCAATTAAGATACTTCTGAAATTTTACTAGTGGGCAGAGATGAATTCAGTTATTTTGAATTCTGCAAGTCTGCAATTTCTTTTATTATTAATTACACAGATGACCCTTAATGAACTAGTGGTACATATACACACGATACATATACACACACGATTATCATCATCATCATCATCATCATCATTATTAAGGATTAGGCAACAGTGCTTGTTTCATCTTCACAATGTTAAACTCCATCTTTTCCTTGGATGCCCGACATCCCTCCTAATGATCGATAGATAGATACTAGGACTGGAATTCTTTCATCGTTCATTCGATTTAAATGTATTCTTCACTTTTCTTCATATTCTATTTTTTTTTATTTTTAATTTTTTAATTTTATTTTATTTTTTGTTTAAACTGTATATGTTAATCTATGTAGAGATTAAGTTTTGGTCCTACAGAATTATCTGTAATAGTAAGGCCACTAAGGGAAAGAACCAAAGGAGAAGGATTCGATCCGGAGCAGTGGGTTGAACTTCGGCGTAGCTCAGTGGTTAGAGCACCCAGTACATACAACTGGGAGACCCAGGTTCGATCCTCGTCTCATACTCTACGTATATATTCAATTAAGCCTTGACCTGCTCTAAAGCTTCTTTGGAGTCTGAGAGAGTGATAGGTGTAAAATTAACAGTTTACCTTCACATACATAGGTATGATACATAATTTCTTTTGAAGACGAATTCTGTGGTTACGGTAGATTTTCAAAATACAACTAGCTTCAGTGTTTTTTTTCTTAAGTAATTTCTTTGTGATTATTCTGTATGCAAGCTGCGACATCCAAAATGTGTTGAAGTAATGTCTCTTGTTTCCATTTTGTGTTGTGGTCCACGCAACTAAATTTTGGTCAAGATCTCGACACAGAAGTCATATGGTGACATGTGTTTCATTATGATGAGTAACAGTACAGGTAGTTATTTGTTCCGAATTGGATCCGTGCTTAAAAGTTTCAAAAGTCACATTCTGAAGTTACGACTTCTCTTCATGAATCATCCTGTATTATTATTTATGGATTGTTAATAAACGAGGAATGTCATGCGGACAATGGACAGAAGCTATTAAAATGAGACTGCAATATAATCCCAGTGCGATCTGCCTTAATACATTCCGTTGCAGAAGATGTGACGAGTTTGAAACTTTACTTCATGTATTAGGGTTATGTCGTAAAGAGGAGATGATGAGAGTTCAGTCATAATACCGTATGTCTATTGATTTGCTGAAAGCCTACGAAAATAACATTTGCAACTATATGAAGAAGTTGGTTGTCTTTCTCAAGATGGTTAGACGAGATGGGTTGACATCGTTGTTATTGACTGTAAAAAAAGGCACTGATGTGGTGATTGATCCAACTGTTCGATTTGAAGAGAATTAAGAATAGCCATCATTATTATGTGAAGAGAAAATATCTTTATATCAACTGTGTTGTGACGATCTTGGGATTTAAGTACTCCATCGTCTCCTAGTGGGAGGTTATTGGATTAATGTTTGGAGTTCACACCTGTGGAGTAACGGCTAGTGTGTCTGGCTGCAAAACCAGGTGGCTCGGGTTAAGGGCAAGTTACCTGGTTGAGGTTTTCCCGGGGTTTTCCTCAACCCAATATGTGCAAATGTTGGGTAACTTTCGGTACTGGACCCCGGACTCATTTCACCGGAATTATCACCTTCATCTCATTCAGATGCTAAATAACCTAAGATGTTGATAAAGCGTCGTAAAATAACCTACTAAAAAAAATTAATGTTTGGAGCCAGGTGAACAATTCCCAAGGAGACTTAAATTCCTGACCAAAATTAAAATGCCTGTTGCTGTTATACAGGCCATAACTGACTCCACATTGAAAAACTCACTCAGAACTTTTAGACATCATTTATACACTGGTACAGTACTTAAATTTTGTGTCAAGTTTTAAATAATGAATTAAAAGACAGAGTGTGTCCACTTACTGCCAATAGACAGCATTTGAAATTAATTTATCTTATTGATATTAGCCTACATATTTCGGCATGAATTGATTAGGAGACCAATCATATTGATTCTCTAATTGTGGCGGATGTCTAAGTGGATTATCTCTCTCTTTCACTACATTTTTACCATATAAAGCGCTAGATATATTATTTTAAGTTCAGAATTAGGCCAAGTGTTGCAATAGTAATTTATTATTACAAAATTTTACATATGGTTTCATACAGTACAATTGTGTGGTGAAAACGACATTACACTTACATTGCTAAATTAATATATATCAATGTTTCAGAATCAAGTTGGAGTACAGGTGCCTGAAGAACCTCAGCTTCCGAAGTTTTACACTCCTATTGATGAGGTAGATATCAGCATTGAAATGTGTGGAATGAAATTTATAAACCCATTTGGACTGGCATCAGCTCCTCCTACTACTTCCAGTGCTATGATTCGAAGAGCATTTGAAGCAGGCTGGGCATTTGCTGTGACAAAAACATTTTCGTTAGATAAGGTACGTGTCACAAATATATCAATTGTGTTCTTGTAGTTCTTTGTCACTATTACTGTTTAATATCTTTCTGAATGAATGGAATCGAATTTACAAAACTGACACCCTATTAACAAACGCAACAAAAATAAATAACTTAACCCTTCTTTTGCTTTAAGAGTGGAGTTTGGACTCTGAAACAAAAAACAAAGATGAACTGAAAGCAGTGTTAGTCTCCTTTTCCAAGCTATTTAGGCTATATAATTTTTTCAATAGTAAAACCAGTGTATAAAAATAGAGATGAATCTACTATTGGTAATTATAGACTCATATCACTATTAACAATATTTTCAAAAGTGTTTGAGAAAATGATGTAACTTACCGGTATGATAGTTTACTAGTATACCATTAATCAGAATCGAAAAAAATATGTATATATTAGCTTTAGAACACTTTTGCATTTAGGAAACGAATAACAGAGAGTTTTTTAATTCAAAATTATATGTTGGCGGAATATTATGCGATTGAGATAAAGGATTTGACTGTGCAGAAACACAATGTATTGATAAACAAATTAAGATTTTATGGTATTATCTAACCTTAGGTTATGCATCTTACTTATCAAATATAAAAAAGTAGAAATAAAATTTATTAAATAGTTAGAAAGTTACTCGCTCAGAATTTAGGAATATTAAATATGGAGTTCTCCAGGGATCAGTGTTAGGTCCATTATTGTTTCTAATATAATATTAATGATTTAGTCTCAACATAAATGATTTATACCAGGTAATCGTATTTGCTATTTCATATCATATAATATTATTTGCAGATGATACAAGTGTGATTATCTCAAATAAACTATATGATTATTTTATAAATTCTACTACTAGAGCATTAAAGCTGATGAATGGTTGGTTCAATCAAATAAATTAACACTTAATGTTGATAAAGCCAGTGTAATCTAATTTAATACACATAACAGTGCTAGTTTTGCTACAATGTTAGATTGAATGGAATTGATTTCAAAGAATCTATAAGCATAAAGTTTCTTGGTTTGGAATTAGATAATCACTTGAACTGAAAAAACATATAGAATATATTACTCCTAAATTGAGTTCTGCTTGTTATTAAGATTCTTATATTCTAATGGCGATATTAATATCTTTAAAGTGTCATACTTATCATACTTTCATTCTACAATGGAATATTAATTAATATTTTAACATATACATCTTGATTACACAACTTTTAACACTATATACTTCGGAATATGTAACACGAGAAGGACATACAATACACATTCCGAAGTAATATTTTAGCTAAATTAATTTGTATTTATTATTATTATTATTATTATTATTATTATTATTATTATTATTATTATTATTATTATTTAGTTAGTTAGTTAGTTAGTTAGTTAGTTATGGCTTTTAAGGAACCTGGAAGTTCATTGCCGCCCTCATATAAGCCTGCCGTTGGTCCCTATCCTGAGCAAGATTAATCCAGTCTCTACAATCATATCCCACCTACATCAAATTCATTTTAATATTATCCTCCGATCTACGTCTCGGCCTCCCAAAGATCTTTTTCCCTCCGGCCTTCCAACTAACACTCTATATGCATTTCTGGATTCACCCATACGTACTACATGCCCTGCCTATCTCAAATGTCTCGATTTAATATTCCTAATTATGTCGGATGAAGAATACAATGTTTGCAGTTCTATCCAGTGCTGCCATGGTAATTTTTCTCTTGGCCATACGCCACACCCCTTGTTTTATCCCTTGAAGTATATTTTACTCTCCTCTCTCTATCTCTCCGACTGTCATTTAATGATTTTTTTAATATTAAAGAAGAAGTAAAGAAATTGTTTTTCTTTGTATTTTAATTGTACAACAAGCTTGATTTAAAGAATACACCATGTCTCGATGAATCTTGGAGTGTGTATTTACAGCACTTCTTGTTTTTCAACCATTATTTTATAAGATTATGGATTCCAGTGCTGCAGAGGTGGACAATTTTTGTTTATGAACATCAAAATGCATTAGGAACAGCAAGAGATGAACTAAGATCTGTACAGATCTCTGCGTACAAAACTTAGGCACCCATATGCCGTATGGCTCCATACAGACAAACTTTACTTTTTCCTATACAATTAATTAAAAAAAAATGTAGGTTCCCATATGATGTATGGCCCTGTATGGCCTCCATGACAGCACTGGTTGTGCTTTGTGTAACTTTCTCCATTCTCCTATAACTTCATCCATCTTAGCCCCAAATATACTCTAAGTACCTTATTCTCAAACATCCTTAACCTCTGTTCCTCTCTCAAAGTGAGAGTCTAAGTTTCACAACCATATACAACAACCAGTAGACCTAATGTAACTGTTTTATAGATTCTAACTTTCAGCTTTTCAGAAAACAGACTGGATGAGAAAATGTTCTGAACTGAAAAAAAAAAAAATAAATAAAAAATAATAATAATAATAATAATAATAATAATAATAATAATAATAATAATAATATTATTATTATTATTATTATTATTATTATTATTATTATTATTATTATTATTATTATTTACTTACTTACTTACTTACTGGCTTTTAAGGAACACGGAGGTTCATTGCCGCCCTCACGTAAGCCCGCCATTGGTCCCTATCCTGAGCAAAATTAATCCATTCTCTATCATCATATCCCACCTCCCTCAAATCCATTTTAATATTATCTTCCCATCTACTGCTCGGCCTCCCTAAAGGTCTTTTTCCCTCCGGCCTCCCAACTAACACTCTAAATGCATTTCTTGATTCGCCCATACGTGATACATGCCCTGCCCATCTCAAACGTCTGGATTTAATGTTCCTAATTATGTCAGGTGAAGAATACAATGCGTGCAGTTCTGTGTTGTGTAACTTTCTCCATTCTCCTGTAACTTCATCCCTCTTAGCCCCAAATATTTTCCTAAGAATCTTATTCTCAAACACCCGTAGCCTCTGTTTTCTGTTCCAATTCCTCATAGAAGCTATCCTTTATATGGTAGTCTTTCTCTTCTGTAGGGGCATGAGCATTTATAACTACGATATCGCACCATCTACTGCTAAGTACTAAATATGATAACCTATCACTGATAAATTCGACCTTTTTTACTGCTGATTTTATTCTTTTATGAATAAAGTATCCTGTTCCTAATTGGTGATTATCGTTTCCTTCCCCATAATACAACAAATAATCTCCTATTCGTGTTATGCCATTCCCATCTAACCTAACCTCCTGTACTCCCACGAAGTCTATTCTATATCTAGCCGGCGAGAGCCAGGTCGGTTTCTATCTATAATAAATTTTATATCTTAGTACGAGAGGACCAGATATTTAGTTCTTTTGCTACTAATGTTACCCCTCCTGTTCTATATAGACTTGTAACATTCCAAGTACCAAATCTCAAAACCTTATTCCTTTGCTGTGGTCGTGCCAGAGAATCAGTCCCATTCCGAGGCCTATTTGAAGGATTCGTAACAAGCTATTTTTTACGGTGAAGGGTTGTTAACCCTTCGCCCAACCCCCAAGCTGGAGGACCACCCCTCATCAGCTGTCCGCGACTGCTTATTCGATATATTCACAGCTACCCTCCATATCTGGAGGCCGTCTCCTCGATCCGCAACCTGAGGATGTGCCATGCCCTGCCGTGGTGATAGGGACCCACAATACATGGATTATTATTATTATTATTATTATTATTATTATTATTATTATTAATATTATTATTTATTTATTTATTTTTTTCAGGATCTTGTTACAAATGTGTCACCAAGGATTATTAAGGGAACCACATCAGGCTATCACTATGGGCCACAGCAAGGATCCTTCCTCAATATTGAACTCATTTCAGAGAAGTGTGCTGAATATTGGTGTCGTAGTGTAACGGAATTGAAGAGGGATTTTCCAGACAAGGTAAAAAATTTGTTTTTGTTAAATGAGATTATGGCATGCATGAAGTTGGATATGCAAATGCTAGAAGGAATTGGGTCTGGAATTTGAAGCAGTAAGGTGTTACGCAGATGGAGGAAATACATGTACTTATTTCGTACTTGTATAATGGATTTTAAAATGATTTTATATGAGTTCGTTATTCTGTTGCTGTTCGTATTTAACTCCTCTGTTATGTTTGTTCTAGATTGTGATAGCCAGTATCATGTGCTCTTACAATGAAGCAGACTGGATCGAACTTAGTCAGAAAGCTGAGGCTTCTGGAGCAGATGCCCTTGAACTGAACCTGTCATGTCCACATGGGATGGGCGAATCAGGCATGGGACTTGCTTGTGGTCAGGTATGAGTAATTGTGTAGTATACATACATATGTGTGTGTAATGAATTTGGTGTTAATGAAGAAAAACCTAAGTGAAAAAGTGGGCAATTGAGTGATACAGGAATGCGAATGAACAAGTGTATGAACGAGGAATGGAGACTACAATGTATTCCTGATTATCTGGGCTGATGACCAGAAGAATGGGTACAGATAATCCGTGAGCATGGATAATCCTGTAGATATTTGCAAGAATCCCATTTCCAGTTACAAGCGGATTCAGTTTGTGGTCCCCCAAAGCATTTCTGCAACACATAATTGTCACTCTTTTCTTTGAAGACTTAAATATCGATGGCCCAGAACCAGACTGTTCCAAGTCCATTTTACTATTTTTTTTTTCAGAAGAGGTATTTTAAACTCCTGACATTCAAAGCTTCATGAAACAATTTAGAATAGCTTCATAGCAACCTTATGAAGAGGAATATTTACAATTTTGTTCTATTCATATATGCAGACAAGAACTGGAACACAATGAAACACAGATTTCTTTCTTATAAAAAGTTGGACTTAGAACAGTCTGGTTCTCAGCCATCGATATGTCCAGGAGTAAATGAGGAAATACAACTTAAGTTTTCTATTTAGTTTTGTTTTAATTAATTATTAAACCAAAGTCATGCACGAATAATCCGCAAATCAGATAATCTGCACACGGATAATCGAGAATATAATGTATAATAGTAGCTGAATTTCTTTTGTGGTGGTCAAGTAGTTCCATACTTTTTATTGAATCTGAGATTTGCGGGCTCAACTCATTGACAGTGATGGGTTTTTAAGGGCAATAAAAATTCTTATCACGGCTTTTTTCAGAAGGAAATTGTATCAGTTTTCCTTGCCATAGACTTGAGGCATGTAAACGAATCGGTAGACCCAAAGAAAAATGTTCCGAAATTTGTGGAGCAAACCACAGATTTATACCTATTGTGATTGAAAGTATTTCAACAAATGGCTTTATTAACTGAGTCCTAAAAATAAACGAATCATCAGATGACTGAAAGCAAGTAATGGTCTCTTAAACCAAATTATTGTCATTCATTTCCTTGTCCAATTTTTCTGATTTCATTGACAGATGTCTCTAAGTCTGCAGGGTGCGAATTAAGATTTCTGATTGGGGGGGATAGAATCCTAGATAGAGAATACCATACATAAAATTGCTGCTGCTGCTGCACCACCGCCGCCGCCACCACCACCACCACTATAATATTATTTTCTTTGCTTACTTTATATTTTATAAATTGTATGGTACTCGTATTAAGACAATTGTATTTTGTGAGGGGGGATACAAGTTATTCCTGGCAGGGATGTTAATACGAATTTATGAGAGAGGAATAACTTTCCAACAGGGGGGAAATCCCCCCCGTTAATTCGCACCCCGTTAAAGACCCTGTGGGACTGCATTTTTTTACTTAAGTTTATTGTATTTCGTAGGTCTTACATCAGCATAATGGCTTTGAGATGTGAAACAAGTAAAATATTACACAACGAAATTTATATAAGGGTGAACCATAAGTAATGTCATTAATTTCAGGGAGTTATTCCTTGAGAAATTTCAAACAAAGAAGTTTAATACAATTTTTTATCGTTTTTGCTTCTTTTCGAGAAAAAAATTGTTTCATATGAAAGGTTTCATAGCGTGTTTTGGGAAAGCCAATGATTTAATTCCCAATATGCTTAGTAAATTTAAGAGAGCAGTGTATTATGATAACAATTGATTGGAAGAATTTTAGTTTTGGCCTTTAAATGTGCATAAATTTGATCGGAACAAATGTAACTTTCGTTCTTGAAAGGAATTTTAAAAAATTTTAAATGTATTACAATATATATTATTTATTATTATCCAATGGCAGGATATGACATTGTCTAGCTTCCCAATACAGATACACCACAGCTCCCTTTTGTTGTTTTGTGGGGTTCAGTTTGTTGCAAATTGGTAGGTGTTCCTCAGTCATGATACTGTTGGATTCACCACACAGAAAACATGCTAGAGATTGAAGAATCTTGATCTGGTGAAGATGATGAGCAAGTCAATCGTGTCCAGACCTAAGGTGGAACAGGCCAACTGACTCTTGACGATGTTTTCCCATTTCTTCTCCTTTGCTGCATTCTCTTGATCTTGTAGATATCTATTATTTATGTTGTTAATATTTAATAAATTGGCGTACATTATATTTACTCCTAATGAACTGCGCATTATTAAATAAATATAAAGTTAATCAGTGCATATTAAAGAAATCTAACATTTTTGACATGCTTTTAGTGTTCACATACATCAGTTAGAAGTATGTCCCATATGCATTTATGGATGATGCATGAAAATTATTTTGTTTTCTGTGTATAGGATCCAATTCTAGTGAAAAATATTTCTAAGTGGGTGAAATCTGCCATAAAGATTCCGTTCTTCGTGAAAATCACACCAAATATCACAGATATTGTTTCCATTGCAAGAGCAGCATATGAAGGTAAGCTGATATGGAAGTTCTTTATTTTATTAACTATTACAATGAGAGTGTTTCTCCTTTCGAATTTATGAAGTATCTTCTTTAAAGGAGATATTATGTATTGTTATGAATTTTTATTAGTTAAGACGGTTCATAAAAGTGATGCTTGCCTTTTATTCTGGGAAAAATAGGAACAAGTTTTGTTTATGGAAAGGACCAGTCCAGAATATGCAATGGAACGAAATTTCGCAAAATTGTAGGCCTATATCCAAACACTTTTTCTCTCTACATTTCTGTATTCTTCAAGTAGTCTAATGAGATATTATAGGACATTCATAGATTTTCTTCTTCTATGTTGATTTTTAATAATACCTAAAAAGTTCTGTTTTTTAAATAATTAAAGGCGGAGCAAATGGTGTGTCTGCTATCAATACTATCTCTGGACTTATGGGTCTGAAAGCAAATGGAACTCCGTGGCCACATGTTGGCAAAGAAATGCTGACTACATATGGAGGAGTGTCGGGCAATGCAACAAGGCCTGTTGGACTGCGTGGCGTGTCTGCAATTGCCAATGCCCTCCCAGGATTTGCCATTATGGGAATAGGAGGCATTGACTCTGCTGAAGCTGGATTACAATTCCTTCATTGTGGTGCCACAGTGCTACAGGTATTCAGAATATCATTTAGGATGTCATGTTCCTGAACACTTCGCTCATTGTTTTAAAATGCACATAGTTTTAGAGATAATTAACTTATGACTAGACCACGGAGCTTTATGCACTAAAAAACCTGAAAATATGCATGCAATTATGCAGTAAAAACTGTTGAAATATGCGCTAAAATTGAAATATATGCAGTAAAAAGTACACTGTAGAGGTTTATTTGGTTTAATAATATGATGTAAATGAAAATAATAATTTAAAGTAATAATTGTCATGAAGCCATCATCTTTTTTACTAAATATTTGTTTCTATAAATATATTAATTACTCATTTTACATATTTGAATTAGTACATTTTTTAAACTTTCTAATTTTCCGTCTTTTTTTAACTTTCTTTGCCATTCACATAATTATTATGGCAATAAACAACCTACGATTTATCCAGGTTCTCTACTATGAAGCTTCTCCTCTTATCTGTCAAAATGAGTTTAAATGCCCAGAACAGGCTCTTGACATCACATGATGTGTCTGGTGCATACTGTTTTCGCGCTACGAGTTGGCGCGGGGAGTAGATAGGTGGGACGGGGGAACTTTACGCTACACTCTGACCTGAAAATTTCAGTCCACTTACTTGGCTACAAGGGAACGAAGTCAGACATAAAAGATTCCGCATCTTCGGTGTTGTCGCTATGACTATCATTATCACATTTTTCAAAATTTCTGGAGTATGATCTGTCCATGATAATCGTCTGTTTATTTTCCAGCCGTGTATATTAATTCGAATCTCTCAACAAAGCCATTAGCCCTACCGCCCCCATCCTGATGAACAACAATGAGTGTTCTGGACACATTTGTGGTAGTCAAAACTTCCGTAACATTTTTATCCTGCCAGCACTTGGGAAACGTTAAATTGGTAGGCCTATCTATTCGCATTTCGTCCAGATACAAAATCGGTTTTTCCACTTTCCTAAGCTTTCTTATTTGCTGTAGATATCTTCACGTATTCTAATTTACAGTGTTTTCCTCAATTTTTTTTGCTGCACACTTCTTCCACCTGAAATCCTTTTTCTTCAGTATTCGTCTTAATGTTGTCTTTCATTTCAAGTCAATTTTCTCTTGTAAAAGGGTAGACGTTTGTTGCAGCTTGGTACTATTTTTTTACTTGTTATTTAAGACACTGTAATAACTACTAGCTTCTTCAGTGTCGATTGAATTGATGATGGCGAGATGGTATTTGGCGAAATGAAACCAAGGATTCGCCATAGATTACCTGACATTCGCCTACCGCTTGGGAAAACCTCGGAAAAAACCCAACCAGGTGGTCAGCGCAAACGGGAATCGAACTCACTCCCGAGCACAACTGCAGATCAGCAGGCAAACGCGCTACCTCCTGAGCTACGCCAGTGGCCCTCTTTCTTTTTCAAATAAAAATTCTCAATTATATCTTTTTTGTCAATCTCCCGTCGAAGTCATCTACATTTGCGTTTCGGTAGTCTTGACGTTTACATTTTTTTTTCTCCCTCAGGTGTCGACAACGCACTTTCTTCTCTGCAGTCTTTCATTTCATTCCTTATACGCTGTATTGTTCTTGTGGATAGATTAGAGTACTTTTCTACCTTTGCTGTAGGCTTCGTAAGAGGAATGCAAAGGCACTGTTGTTCTTTTTCTTCATCACAGAATTATTTTGCACTTCTAATAATATTCCTTTCTTCGCTATAGATTATCAATCCTTGTTTCCTCTTTGTCGACATATTTACAATAAACAAAAAACTGCTATAAACCTAAATAACGGTATACAATAACATAAATTCTATTAACCGTATTATTATCAACACTATTAACACGAAAAGCAAAGGATAACTGAAGCAATACAAGATTTGTGGTATACTGAAAACAATTGTCTTGTTGAAACTAATAAAACACTACAGTAAAAACCCCACTATTATTTTCACAAAGTCGCAAAGACTCATAGACACGTGCAGTAGATGTTTGTGAAACAGGAATATTGCAGTGAACAGCGCGGTGCGCATGCGCAACTGTTTCCCCTCCGCCCCGTCTAAGTACTTCAGCCGCCTTCTCCTGGCGTGACAACAGTACTTGTAAGCTTGGTTGTGCAGTAAAACTCGTTGAAATGAAAATATACACACCATGTGACTTCATTTCCGCAGGTGTTTAAATGCATTCAATTTTGTTTCGATGAAATCAGAGCATACTAGCAGCATTGTCGCAGCAATTTCAGTAATTAATTGATTATTGGTTTTATTTCTCACATTTTTTTTTCATAGAAATAATTCTTATGTTTATCAGAGATGAATTTTGAATTTCGATAATAAATCGGGGAAAGAATTTAAATATGCAATATAAAAATATATATGCATTTAAAAGGGAATACCCTTGAAATATGCATTTATGCAAAATAAAGTTTGCCTTCATTCGAACGTAAAAATCAAGATCGCCAAAGATTCACTTTTACTTTTATGATATGTCAAATCGATAAAAACATGCAATTGCATGAAGTTCCGCAGTCTCCTTATGACATTAGCTAGCTACTGTTTAAAATACTCATATGATTGATTAAAATTCAGAATATTTGAATGAGCGGATGTTGAAAGGGAAGTAATGTTTATTATTTTTACTCTTTTCTTTATTATTGTTTTTTTTCTTTCTTTCTTGTTCTTTTTTTAAAACTTGTTTTTCCCTTCTATCTCTTCTTTTTTCTTCTCTTTATTTAAGTGGAAATGTAATTAAAATCGTCACTTCTCTAGTTATTGAATCAAATTATATTCATTGTAAACTAGAACTATCAAGAAAACAGTGATATTCAGTTTTGAATAAACTTACTGATGTTTAATACTTCATTAAGGCCGAATTGTTGGTCTGTAAGGCGCAAACAATTTGAGGTGGGGGGGGATCTTAGGATTTAAATTAAACATTTTTATATATGTAATAAAATATTAAGAAGTTTAAAAGTGGAAGATGAGTGCTTTTTCAACGCCTTCTGTTAAATTTGATGAAATATATTTTATTAATCCTGAACACATTTTATGTAGTTCACAAACAGTTCTTGAGCCCCGTGGAACACCATTGCTTTTAAAGTATCATCTCCCACTACTTGAATTTCTTTCCCTTCTACTGCTTTCTACACTCTATCAAACCTCCGAAAGCCCTCATTGGGCATCTTTATTTGTACAACTTCTAATAGTGGTATGTAGGAGTGAAAGAAGCTGAATGAAGCTGGTGTTATTGAGTGGGGGAAAGATGGAAAAGGAGGGAACTTGTAGTTCCACCTCTCACTGAGTCTATTTATTGTTGCATTGATACTAGCTTTTATAGATGTGGTTATAATACGTATTTAGCATGAATAACATTTCAGTTCTTGAAAGATACATTTTAGAAGTTTTCGAAGTCTCTGGAACGAAATTTGTTGATAAGATATTAAAATTAAGCCCATCTGTAAACATGAAGTTTAAGAAAAAATAGAAAACATCTCATAGCTGTACAGTGCGACGTCGAAAAGCAAGTAGTCTGTAACAAGAAGTCTGATACCACTAGAGGACGACAATGACTACATATAAGAGCTTTACTTTTTTTATTGAACTTATAGAAATCTGGAATTCATTCGTTATAAAATGTTGTTGTTTTCTAGTGCCAGACACTTTGTGATGAAGCCATCCTTCCTCTTGCTCTTAATTATTTTTCGTAAATGGTGACCTTCTGCAGAGTGTTGTAAAATGCACAGTTCTAGAGTTACCGTACATCTTAAAAAAGAAACGTTCTTCTGAAATACAGTGCTTTATATTCTCTCTTGCTGCCTATTAAGATTTCTCTATGAGAAAAATACTTTGCTATTACAATATTGCAATTTCTACAGTACTATTATATGTCACGTCTTCTTTCAGATTGGAAGTGCCGTCCAGAACCAGGACTTCACTCTCATTGATGACTACATTACTGGCCTTAAAACTCTGCTGTACCTTGAAAGTTTGGGACAGCTTGAGGGATGGGACGGCCAGTCACCACCACAGATTAAGCACCAGCGTGGAAAACCCATTGTGGTCCTGAAGGACGTGATAAACGAGGTAACAAATATATTTGTAAATAATAGATTAAATGGCGATCTTACTCGTATTAATTATGTAAGCCGCACATGCTTACATAATTAACACGAGTAAGATCGCCATTTAATCAATTATTTATATTCAAGTGTTAAAAGTAGTGTACGAAAGATTCAACATGAAATATATTTTTCCTTCAGTAATAATGTAATACAGTTAGAGTTTTATATTTTACTCTATTTTCACTACATAATACCTACCAGATACGTTCATAATGATAACAAAATGGTTCACCTGTAACATTTGATGACAATATTTTACATTAATGATGTACAGTTATAAAAAAAATGGCCCTCCTGAATTTTCTAAGTTCCAGATTGAACATGCTTAGTGCTTCAGAGCAGTGCTTCAAAGTAGTGGTACACACGAGATTACTTTGGTAGTTAGAAATTCATTGTGTTGATTGTTGTCGTAACCTGGAAGGCATTTGAAAAAGTGCAATGGAAATTGATCTGTTCTTAATAGTGATGAATATTTATACATCGTGCAGTAAAATAGAATGATGGTACACGAAATTAACCTCCATAATTAATTTTAAAAAACTCTTTCCTGAACAGTATCCAAACCTTGAAATTTTTAGTCTGTGAGCAAGCTAACACAGAGTTATCAGAATGCTTACGATGAATTGTCATAATTGGGGTTGTCATACTGTATCACGTTTCTTTAATGACTCTTCGGCATTAATTTGATCTTATTTTCTGATTTCATGTTTGTTTAATAATTACTCTTAGGCATTAATTTTATTTTATTTTGTGATTTCGTGTTTGTTTAATAATGACTCTTAGGCATTAATTTGATCTTATTTTCTGATTTCGTGGTTGTTTAATAATGATTCTTAGATATTAATTTGATCTTATTTTCTGATTAATTTCGTGCTTTTCCATTAGTTGTGAAATATCTTCCTGTAATACTGTTCAAATAACACTTGGTTAAATACACCTGTCAAATCATTGTGATATGAATTGTGCTCTGTAAGGAGCTTCAAGAGTCTGGCCATTTTTTGTTTCTGGTATTGTACATAATACAGGTTTAATATCTGAGTAATCACTTCAGTGGAAAACAGATTGAGAAAATATAAGTGGTGTTAATTTATTCTTATCAAGGAAAATCTTTTCAAAACAACAGATTCAGTGCTGAAAAAAAGGTTGAAAAAATTCTACAATGTTAACATGTGGAAACCTTCATACCATATGGTAGTTACATTGTTAATGTTTTATGTTGTGATGCATTCCTAAAGTCAGTAAATTTATAAAGATAGAAGCTTAATTCCAATCACCAGCACAGCTCAGGCCGTGGTGCATATGCCTGCTGATTCGGTTGTGCTCAGGCGTGGGTTCGATTCCCAGTTGGGCTGATTACTTGGTTGGGGTTTTTTCCGAGATTATCCCCAACTGTAAGGTGAATCTATGGCCAATTCTAGGCTTTATCTCGCCAAGTACCATCTCTCTATCACCAATTCCATCGAAACTAAATAACCCAGTAGTTAATACAGTATCATTAAATAACAAAGTAAGAAAAATTTAATTCCATTTAGACTATATTGTATATAATTCAGTAAATATCTTATTTTGTTGTACAAGATATATTAAAAAAAGAGGCATTCATTCATTCATTCATTCATTCATTCATTCATTCACTGTGTTCTGCCCAAAGGCAATTCTTTCACTGCAAACCCAGTATTCTCCAATCTTTCCTATTTTCTGCCTTCCTCTTAGTCTCTGCATATGATCCATATATCTTAATATCGTCTATCATCTGATATCTTCTTCTGTCCCGAACTCTTCTCCTGTTCACCATTTCCTTCCAGTGCATCCTTCAGTAGACAGTTTCTTCTCAGCCAGTGACCCATCCAATTCCTTTTCCTCTTCCTGATCAGTTGTTTCATCATCATTTTTTCTTCGCCCACTCTTTCCGCCACAGCTAAGAGGCATATTCATCAATAAATCACATCAATTTTAATGTATCACATTTATGCAAATTGTGTGTATAATTTAATGTCTTTATTTTTCAGAAATTACCATATTTTGGCCCATATCAAAATCTCAGAGAGGATAAAATTGCAGAATTGAAGAAAAAAACAGATTTATTAGCAGATAGTTTGAAACCTCCACCAAGAAAACGCAATGAACCCACTAAACCAATTCCAACTGTAAAAGGTGTCATAGGTCGAGCATTACCTAAGATAGGAGCATACAAAAAGCTAGATAACAAGCAACAAGTTGTGGCTTTAATTGATGATGTAAGTACATAAAAAGTCATTTAGTGTATTAAGAAGTGGAATATTATGATTATTATATCTCTGTTACTAAAAAAAGGAATGTGTATGAAAGCACAGCCAAGAAAGAATGATACTCAAATTGATAAGCTAAAACAAAAATTTGATAATTAGCAAAAATTGGCACTTCATTGCTCGTTTATTTAAAAAGTTCCACTTATTTACTACCAACACCCAGTTTATCGCAGTTACTTACAAACTGCAAGGAATTTTTTGGTAATACAATATTCACTCCTCCGACTATTTGTAGTAGACACTAAAAGTAGGTTACTAGTTTAGTTACGAGCTACACTACCGTTCAAAAGTTTTCTAACAGCTATGAAAACAACTATATACTTTATTTCAATGTACAGACACATCGGAAAAACTAAATAGACCAACAAAATAAATATTTTCGCTCTCTCTAGCAGTATGATATGATAGAGAGAATATCATCGAAATGATAGCCGTCCAAATCTTGGATTTAAAATATCGCCATCCTAATCAATTCAAATGAACAAAAAAGAAAATGTAAATTAATGTTGAAAAAATACATACCGGTAATGAAATTTAAAAAAAGAATATATTGGTAGCTATCAAAATGATAAAAATTTATTGAAAATAAATAATATACACTGAATATTATAAAGATGAATAGAGATGGTGATTGATGATGTTCAATTAAGTTTTTAAAATGGTTAATGCAATTGTCTGAAGAGTCAGGAACCTTTAACCTTTTCTGAGGATCTCCAATGTAAATTTGGGAATTGTTCCTCGCGCACGAAATCACTGTTTGAACCACAAATCCATAGTTGTGATAGGTGATCGAAAACTTTTGACAGGCAGTGTACATATAACATGTTTTATCTTATTATATCTAAGAACGGGTTTGAATCAGAAAAGTGACACCATTTTTAAAATACTTAACATTTCCAATAATTTAGTATTTATATCTTAGCTAACACTTCTGAATATGCGTACTTAGAATTTCAGCCACCTGTGAACCAATAATTATAGGGCCATAGGACATGTCTTGTGAATACTACATAAATCAGAGAATTGATTAAGAGTGTACAAACTTATCAACCCGAATTTTTGTTTATTAATATTAATACAATCATTATATAGGTTCTCTCTTTCCTCACAAAAAGAGTATTGTTCTTCCCATTCCTTATGGAAATAATATTTCCTTGCTTTCTCTGATTCACTTACTTCCTTTGAAGGAGACGTTCTTATTAAGCTGCTGCTGGAACTACATGAGTGAGTACATTGAAGCATGTCAACAAACAATGTCAGTACAGGTGAACTAGAGGGAGGGGGTTGAGAAGTCACGTTCTACAAGTTCTAAATGTACTACTTTTGCCAATGGCTGATGTAGAATTTCATGTTTGCAGAATGCAGGAATGTCATAATTCAACATATTTGTAGATTTTAGGAAGTAATCAACTTTTTACAATATTAAAGTGCCATATGCTGCAATTACTGTAAATTTTATAACATATACGCATGAAAGATCATATGGGACAGTGACTACATATACCTATACTATGTAATAACTTGGTTATAGGACCTGTGTATAAACTGTGGTAAGTGCTACATGGCATGCAACGATTCTGGATATCAAGCCATCACCTTTGACCCTGAGACACACATACCCACAGTGACTGACGACTGCACTGGCTGTGTTCTCTGCCTCTCTGTGTGTCCAATAATTGACTGTATCAGGTATGTACCAGTATATTCAGGGATTAATCGATATCACATGTTTACGAATAGGTAATTACTAAAATGTTTGATAGAAATGTAATTTTTTATGTGAAACATTCATCCTGGTGGGTCAAGTAGATAAAATGTTATGGTTACGGAAATTTCAACAGCTGACGTCACTTGCCTGCTGGATCACATTCTTTGGCTGCTTACACTGCCTGCCCAATCAACGGTTATGCGCGTGTAGCTGGTAGGTGGCAGGTAGTGACTTTGCATATAGGCTACTGATAATGTTTATAGCGGTGGGCACTGCCTGCCACCTAGCAGCAAAATAACTTTGATTGAGCAGGCAATTTACGCAGCTATAGGATGCAATCCAGCAAGCAGTGTTCATATCACACTGTTCTAACATTACTTACTTAGCAACGGATCAGACTCTTACATTGATTGCATGCAGGGTTACCAGACATCCTGGATTTCCCAGGATTGTTCTGGATTTTAATGGTTTGTTCTGTGTCGAGTTATATTTGATCCAGACTGTCAAAAAGATTGGAAAAATACAATATTTTGCTAATTTCTATAAAATTATTTTTAAAATTCCTTATTAATTTTTTCAAGATCTTGTCCAACCTATGTTCAACATCATTGTAGATGCCACCTGGTGCCTCCTATTGGATTATATTGAAATAAAAATAATATTATAGTATATACATGTATTAGGTATTATACAGTATCTTTATTCTTTACTTTCTTTGGAAGTTTATTTATTATTGATAGGATTTAAACGCTGTACCATGGATTTTTTTCTGTATAGATAACACTGTAATATGTCATATGACATTATTTTTCCAGACTTTATCAATAATTCGAAGGAAATTTCATAATCTAGCAAAATGTAACAAAATTAATAGTTTAGGCCCTATATAATTAGTTGAAATACATAAAACAAAATCAGTTGTATTTCAAACTGAATTAATTAAAATGTGTAGTCACGTTAAAGTATGCAGTATTATCACCTATCCTGGATTCCTGACGAGAGAATCTGGCAATTCTGATTGCATGCATTTATTTCTCACTTCTCTTATCACAGATCCATATATATTGAATTAAAAAATAAAGGAAAAATACTTAATAACACAAAATATAAATTGAATTAAATTTATTTCACTCTCAATCATATTCAAAATCTTTATAAATAACCTATTCGATAAAATCTAAATATCACAATAACATTCAATTGAGAATGTTTCACGCAATTACAGGAATTCTATGAATGACATGATGATGATGATGATGATGATGACGACGACGACGACGACGACGACGACGACGACGACGACGAAAGACTTTGTGATGCACATATTTTGTATTATATTCTTTTTATTACGGTATACCTCTGAAGATAGGAAATTCTGTACTTGTTACTAGGGCTATTTTAAATTGCTTTTTAAAGTTATTTTTCTTTTTCAGTGTCGTTCCCCGCACAACTCCACATGTTGTTAAACGTGGAATTCCAGTATGTTGACATACCGGTACTGCAGAAGAACTGTTTACAAGGTTTGAAACTTAGGTTGCGTTTTCATAATTAACTATGAAACATTCTGTACAGAGGAACCGTAGTATTAAAAATTTTCATGTTGCCTTATGCTGTTATTATGAATGACTTGCATCCATGATAGAAGAAGACTTTTTGTAAGTAATATCTGAAGTTGAATTCAGTATAGCCTACTTATAGCTATTGAAGTAGGCTACATAGCTGATCTATCTCGATTTCAGAATGTCTGATTTTTGATGGTGTAGAATATATGAATAGGCAGCTATTCTTTCTGTGAAGGAATATCCTTGAATTTAAAAATGCGACATTTCGCCTCTATTATCTAAGATGCAGGTGATGAATAAATTTAATCTAAATTCTGACGTAGTAGGCCTACATGTTCTGAATTCTTAACAGATAGGTGATTTGTGGAATGCTGTATGTCTCTATGACATGTTCTGGAGTCAAAACTGGAGAGATTATAGTTGAATATTGGTCATTATGTTCCTAAGTTATGGCTGTTTGTAGGAAGTGTGTGTAGCAAGTTTAAAAATGAAATATATTGGTGTAAAGGTGCATAAATGGTGCAAATTAAGCCTAAAGATTTCAATTAAAGGTACTGTAAAGTGGGGTGACTTTGAACAGTAATTTAGCGTCTTTCTAAATTAAATGCTATACCCAATTGCGAAAATACTGTTTAAGTTGTCAATAAACTAGTTCAGTTTCTTCGTGATAGGGTACAGCATTTAATTTAGAAAGGCGCTAAATTACTGTTCAAAGTCACCCCACTTTACGGTAATTAATTTTTATTACAAATGATACTAAATAATGCTACACAGGCCATTCATTCTTAATATTACTGTTTCAGAGCAGTGGCCTTCTCTAACTCTAACCAGCTGATAAACTGTATAAATATTTCTAAGCAACATTTTTAACTTGTGTAGCAGTTTAATAATCTTAGAAACTTAATTATGTTTAAAAAAATATTAGTTATTTATCTGACTTAAATTGATTATTATTTGTGAGAGATATTTATGACACAAACACATAATAAACTTTTAGCCACATGTAATATACAATGTTTTATCTTGCCCTAATAATTATTATAAATATTTTACTTATTTGTATAATATTAATTAGCCATAAAGAATTGTTTAAGGCCCTAGCATGATACAGAAATTCTTTTGATGCTAATTTACAAGTCGTATATAACTGAAATGTTTGTTTCTAATCAAATTATTTCACAGGATGAAATAATGGTATCTAAGATATAATTATTTCACATGTGAAGTAATGAGCTATTTCTGACAGTTGCTAACAGTCGATAAACACTACACTATTACTAGGATAAGATGAAATTGTTTTATTTCTTGATAGTGTAAAGTGATAATCAGAATTAATAACAATTATTTTACACACAGCTTGTGTTTTTATGTAAATATATTCCTCTCCTTGGTGCTCATATTTGAAAACAGAAGTACAGGATGCGGCAGCATTCATAGTATGTGTGAATTGCTGTTTACTTATGTCCCTTAGTGTCAAATACAAGAGAAAGGGACTGCAGTTTACCTATCAATGTTTGAAGATGACCTCTGGCAAATGATTACCACACCATACCACACCACACATTATTCCAAGTAGTGTTGGAAGATTTCCATTACTCTCCATAACATATCGGTAGGGATAAGAGATTGTGTTGACAGCAGCTCTGATACTGTTGTTCAAGATGGTGGCAGGACGAGTTTTTTTTTTTAGTGGATTATTTTACGACGCTTTATCAACATCTTAGGTTATTTAGCATCTGAATGAGATGAAGGTGATAATACTGGTGAAATGAATCCGGGGTCCAGCACCGAATGTTACCCAGCATTTGCTCACGTTGGGTTGAGGGAAAACCCTGGAAAAAACCTCAAGCAGGTAATTTGCCACAAACAGGAATCGAACCCAGGCCACCTGGTTTCACGGCCAGACGTGCTGTTACTCCACAGGTGTGGACAGGACGTGTTTGGAATACTTCTTGCTTGAGGTACTCCATAACAAAAAAATCAGGTCTCAGATCTGGGGACGAGGATGTCCAGGGGATGTCACCATATTGAGAAATCACTTTCTGTGCAAATGTCTGTCGCAACAACCCTATGCATATTCTTGCTGTGTGTGTCATTCTCATATTTCTGAAACCACACAGTAGTTCATATCTATGTTGAACATAAAGGAAGAAAGAAGTCTTGCAGCATTGTGAAATGAAGACTGTTGATGTGGTGTGCAATTACCGTGGGTTTACATGACTCCAGTAATGCACATTCAGCATCTGTCAAATCTGTGGATTCTGACGAATGAGATCACACGAGGTCATGCAAAACTGTTCGTGTGCTAGTAAATGTTGGGACTTTATTTCTTGCTGGATTTGGAGTTTACAAGAGTGGTATTGGAGACCCTGATGTGACATTAGCCTGAATTATCTATCTGAAATATATAAAGCCACAGTGTGTCAACTGAACAATCTTTTTGAACTCGAGTGATTGTAGCACGAATATTTTTAATCAGTGCCACTCTGTGCACTGTCCTTTTACTCTGTCCTGATATATTATTACCAGACATCGGATTTTTAGGCAGTAAAAATTGGAGTTTTAGGTACCTAAAATAAGTTCAAAATTTAATAAATTAGACTGTATTTTAGTAAAACTAGGCATTTTAGGCACATATGATAAAGGCTTCAAACCTATTTCACTGAAATTAAACACTAAAATACACAAAAAGGTATATTTAAGAAATGGAGGCTGACAGCTGTATATTATATAAACACAGCTGCACAAATTTGATAATTGGAGAAAATTAAGTAATTATTACACTTTTTAAGTTATTGAAATTCAGTTCCATGCTCATTCTGTTTCATAATTATCTGCACAATATATCACAAAATTTTTTCTAAATTC
Source organism: Periplaneta americana (assembly GCF_040183065.1). Lineage (NCBI taxonomy): Eukaryota > Metazoa > Arthropoda > Insecta > Blattodea > Blattidae > Periplaneta > Periplaneta americana. The sequence goes on along the minus strand of NC_091123.1, from coordinate 66,358,409 downwards.
TCCACAGTTAATCTTTGCCTTTTGTCAGTGAGAATCATTTTGAAAACAGAAAAACTTCTTTCTACTGAAACAAATGTGAGAAGAGTAAATTTTTAATTAGCTACAGTAGAAACATCAATACCTATTGGAACATGTGAAGGTTTCAGACCCATAGTGGGCCAAGCGCCATAATATTAGAAACATAGAAAACAAGGGCTAAAATTAAGTGATTACCATAATTTAACGAAACACATAGCAAGTAATATAAAGTATGAACATTAAAACTAAATGATATGTCAATCTTCATTAAACTATGGTATTCAGTTCACTTTAAACCTCGCTTTCTCAGTTTTTCATAAATGGCACTTGGCCCACCATGGCTCTGAACCCTTCATATACATTTTCTCCTAATATCACTCTTGACACTTTTTCCAACAATGAAAATCCTACATTCTTATTTTATACATTCTCCCACATACTTTTAACTTTTTTCCCAGTTTCACCCCAAGCACAATATATGTTCACCTGGGCATCCTTTACTATTGCTATTTGGCTACAAAGAGATTGTTTTTTACGTTCTAATTGTTCAATGCTTGCAGGTCTGAATGAAAAGTTTGATGTTATGTAAGCAATATCTTTTTTCACTGAAGGGTCATACAGATAATCTTTCACTGCTTTCACACACACACTGCAGTATCAGATTCAGGTAATTCTTCAATAATCTAAAAAGTTAACTGAATTAAAATCCTAAATGTTGTATTGCCGTATTTATATCACAAACTTCGATTACTTAGTTTGAACAACCAAAATCTTAATGACCAGTAAATACTTTAACTTATCGAAATTTAAAAGCTTAAAGTGTAGTTGTCTTTAAAAGAATTTCACCTCGACATAGTTCAGTCAGTGTACAGATATTATAATAGGCCTACTCATTAAAATATCTTTCAACTATTGTTACATACCTGTTTGCTACAAATCTCGCAGAATATCAATTTTCCATCGAAAGTGAATTGTGTAAATTCTGTTAGCCATTGCTGGATCAGCATAGATGTTGCACTTTTATCTTTCGGCATTAAGCTGCTCAGGATGACGTCCTACCACTTAAAACTTCTCAACACAAATAGGGAGAGAGAAAGAGGAACAGCTAACACATTCAAACTAACCGTTATACAGCATTGTTGTTGAAAGTCTATTTGACGAAAATCAACGTTCCATCCATTGTTGCATTTTCTGGTAGTGTTGTAGTAGTAGTGGTGGTGGTGGTGGCGGCAGTGGTGGCAGGAGCAGTATCTATTGCCCAGGCACTTGGAAGTTCTCTATTCACTTTCTAGCTTCCCAGTATAATTTAGAGTCCGAATCCAAAAGATCTGATGCCAAAGCTGAACATTTTCGTAAATGTTCTTGATTCATCAAAGAGTCTTCTAGGTTACACAGGATGCATTTTGGTGAACCAAAAATTCCAATTGAAACTTGCTAACTGAAAAAACTAAATTTTACAGGAGAGACAAAACACTATAGTAAGCAAGTTTTGCTGTATGTCTTACTTGTAGCAGAAAGCAAGTTTTGAAAAAAATGATCACACTTTGACACACTACAATGAAGAGAAATAACCCAATTTTACTAAGACGCTTTGAACATCATGTAGAGGCCTGCCTTATGTTAACGAATCCATCAAAATCTCAATTTTGCAGTTAGCAAGTTTTGCAAAAACGGTCCCTCAATTTTAAACAGTGTGCTGCTAAACAGTTATGGCCAGTTAGCATCTGAAATTTTGCTATTGCATTCATGTCTAAGAGAATCAGGTATATGTTCTTTTTCAGTTAGCAATACTGACCAAGATTTATTATTACTGTTTTCTTGAAATTTCTTTAGAATTTTGATTTGAAATTGTGTTTGTATGAACGATTTGGCACTGTGATAAGATATATTTTTCAAGGGTACTTGTAATATTTAGTTCCTTTCTTTGCCAAACAATCTGCAATCTCATTGCCCATAATACCACAATGGGCAAGGATCCATTGGAGATACAGATTTTTATTTTGTTTTGCCAGTATGTGTATGGATGATTGAATTTCTGCCGATTTTGGAATTTGTAGGAATATTGATTGAAGCTATGGCTTGGATTGCAGAAATTGAGTCACTAAATATAACAGCATTTTGAACATATTAATTTGTTAGTGTTTGATAGTGTTAATCCATGAAAAACTGGCCTTTAATATTGCTTATATACGAGGCCTGTCTAAAAAGTATCCGACCTTAAATTTTCCCGCGCAAAGTAGTGATTCTAAGGCGGCGCCACTGTGCACGGTGGAAGGAGGAATCGTAATGCGCATGCTTGAATTTTTTCACCGCATTCGCTTGTGCCAGTCACTGGCTGGTGGTCGCCAAGTAAGGTGCTGTTCTAAGTGTTTGTCGGATTTAGTTTTTTCGCAAGATGACTGAACGAATTGAGCAAAGATACTGCATCAAATTTTGTCAAAAGCTTGGTGATTCTCAAAGTCAAACAATTCGTAAGATTCAGCAGGTGTTTGGGGAAGATGCGATGGGTGTAACACAAATTAAGGAGTGGTTCAACCGATTCAAAGATGGCCGCACATCAGCGGAGAGTGAGCAGCATTGTGGCAGGCCCCAAACTGCTCGGAGTGCAGCTGTCGTTGAGAGGGTGCGAAATTTCGTGATGGCAGATCGTCGTTTGACCGTGCGGGAGATTGCCGAAGAGGTTGGAGTGAGTTAAGATTCTGCACATGCAATTTTGCGTGATGATTTGAACATGAACCGAGTGGCTGCGAAATTCGTGCCCAAGTCGTTGTCCCCGGAACAAAAAGACCTCCGTCGTGACATTGCACAGGACCTTCTGGACACCGCCAACACTGATCCTGGGTTTCTGAACACCGTGATAACTGGAGATGAGTCATGGGTGTACGGGTACGACCCAGAAACAAAAAGACAGTCGTCGCAATGGAAGCATCCCGAGTCTCCAAGGCCGAAGAAAGCGCGGCAGGTGCGAAGCAAAATCAAGGTGATGCTGACTGTTTTCTTTGATGTCCGTGGAATTGTGCATCACGAATACGCACCGGAAGGACAAACGGTGACAAAGGAGTACTATCATGATGTTCTCCGGCGACTCCGTGATGCAGTTCGGCGCAAAAGACCAGACATGTGGACGGCGAACAACTGGCACTTGCATCACGACAATGCCCCCACACATTCATCCCAATTGATCCACATTTTCTTGGCCAAACATGGAATTACAACCGTTCGCCAACCTCCCTACTCTCCAGACCTGGCTCCTTGCGACTTCTGGTTGTTTCCAAAATTGAAGACACCACTGAAAGGATCCCGTTTTGAGAGTAGAGAAGAGATAATGCGGAACGCGATGACGGAGCTGAACACCATTCCAAAAGAAGACTTCCAGAGGTGTTTCCGGCAGTGGAAGGATCGGTGGGCTAAGTGTGTGCAAGCACAAGGGGCCTACTTTGAAGGAGATTAGGGTCCCAACCCCGTCAGGTATTTGAAATATTTTTTCTGGCTAAAGGTCGGATACTTTTTAGACAGGCCTCGTATATGAGCATGTGAGTAAATAGTGAAATAACGAAACTTTACATTGATTAGGCATTTTAAGCCGAATATTAACAAATTAGGCTCTAATAATCATTTTAGGGCACTATCAAACTCTGAATAGCTTTAAATTTTCATGACATGTAAATATTAATCATTTTTCCTTTCTCCTAAAGGAACAAGGTAGATATTTTCCCTAAAATCCGATGTCCGATGATTACAGGCTATGCATAGTTTCTAAAGAAACTAACCTGCTTTGCAATGATGTCTGGCACTCTTCCATGACGACTGAAGTTGAAGTGTCACCTCAATACGCCTATATGCTTTGTAGCAATTGGAGAATCGTTCTTGAAACAGGACTATGAAAGCACGTTACCCTACAGTCCACATTTCCATGTCAAACAAAATGACAGCTCATTGACAAACAATCACTACCATCATATGATTTGAATTGTTGCACCTTGTACAATGAAGTTATACATGGGGTATAACTCAAAGGGGCACACTATGTCTCTTTTATTTAAAAGGATGAGTTAAACAGCCATGGAATGTTTATCAGTCCAGGTTCCTTTGATTCGAGAAGCTTGATTTGCTCCCCATTATTACAAGTTTCCCTTGTAGAGTGCACACGGTTCTTTTATTTAAATTACACCTCATATATTAAAAAGTTAATGGATGCAGATCAGCTGGAGTAGGTAGTGGTATTGTATCTGCTTTCTGATCAAGTGGCCTGGGTTTGATTTCTAGCATAGTTAATCAGGAAATATATTTTGGATTGGGTTGTCTCTCTTGTCTTGTGATTGTACTGTCCGACAAAGTGGTTATGTCACATCCCGGTTTCCCCCACCCGTTTCTGCTGACCCCTCTGTAAAGGCTATGGCTGGGCTGTTCGACTCTTTCCTGAAAATATCTGCTATAAGGAATTGGAATTCTACGTAATATTACAAAATTGTTTAAAATAATTTAAAGAAAAGGGCTTGTTAAGTAAATATCTGTCACGTGATTTCCCCCGTTTCGACAACTCTGCAACATAACCACTTGGATGGACAATGTATCTAATGTTGGGTTATGTGAACTTATCCAGAAGTAAGTCATAACCCCACAAGAACCTTAAAATAAAGGGATTAATAATAGTTGAACTCGGTTATAATTACTTTAATGCATAAGAACTATTTTGAAAATATACAGTTGAAAAATGTATTTAATAACAGAATTACATCTCAATGTTCCCAAGTATAACATAAAAATACATATCGGAACTTAACACTTCCTCATGCTCATTCTTGTTGCAGGGTAAATTTATTTAGTGATATGAATGACTGGATACTTGGAAAAGATACGAAAAACTTTCTATCCAGTTTGAAAATGATATGAACATTTACTTTCAAAAGTCGAACAAACAATGCAATGCATTCTGAAAACTTTTAATCAGTAAACATGTGTGTAATGCGCTTCAAGAAACAAAAACTGGTGTAAGACAAAACCTCAAACATTATTCTCAGTATTTTCCGTGTTAAACATTTTATTTAATGCGTACAAACTGATGTTCAATACTGTATATTCCTACAGATTGTTTTGTTTTCTCATCCCATTCCACCCATTCTTTTTCACTAAGATCTACTTCCGGAAAAACATGGCCACTATCTTCAGCAACTGCACTCCAACCATCCTGGGGGGAAAAAAGAAGAATTACAGTATGATAAATATCTAATAAGTATGTAAAATTTTAAACTCTAATGGGGAAAATAAATAGATGACTGAAACATATAAATTTGTCCCTTTTTTAAATTTTTTTAACAGCAAGTTACTGTCGCTCAAGACTTGAAAGGTTCCACTCTGTTGTGTTATAAAAGACTTAATACATGTGACAAACCTTCCAGGTCCCAAATGACATTAGCTGAACAAGATGGCATGTAAGTAGTTTCGAAACAATAAATTAATAACAGGTCTCTAATAGAAACAACAACCAAATTTCTTGGCTTATAAATCGATAATGTGCTAATTGGAAAAATCATATTAAAGAAATTACCCCCAAACTAAATTCAGCATGTTTTGCTAATAGATCTATGCAAGAGATAGTAAATATCAATACCTTTAAAACAATATACTTTGCACACTTCCACTCGGTAACGAGTTCTGGAATAATATTCTGGGGAAATTCCACAATAGTAACAGTATATTCCTACTGCAAAAAAGAGTAATTAGAATAATAGTAGGTGCCAAATCTAGGGAATCGTGTACTTACTTACTTACTGGCTTTTAAGGAACCCAGAGGTTCATTGCCGCCCTCACATAAGCCCGCCATTGGTCCCTATCCTAAGCAAGATTAATCCAGTCTCTAGCATCATATCTCACCTCCCTCAAATCCATTTTAATATTATCTTCCCATCTACGTCTCGGCCTCCCTAAAGGTCTTTTTCCCTCTGGCCTCCCAACTAACACTCTATATGCATTTCTGGATTCGCCCATACGTGCTACATGCCCTGCCCATCTCAAACGTCTCAAATGTCTGGGAATCGTATAGGACTATTTAAAAAAGAAAAAACTACAAATAATGCCCATGGCTTGTCAGTATATTTTTACTAATAATCTTCCTCGTATGTAATCGTGAAAACTTTGTAACTAATTCAACAGTTCATAGCATACAGTAAATACGTGTCAAAAAATGACTTTCTTACTCCATCGGCAAGTCTATCATGCTATCAAAAGGGAGTGCGTTGTAGCAGTAAAAATTTTTAATAGCCTCCCTATGGATATAGAAAATGAAACTCAAAACATAAGATTATTTAGGGTCAAATTAAAGAAGTACCTACCTAATGTCTCACACCTTCTATTCTTTAGGTGAATTCATGACATTCAACAACGCTTCATGAATATTTCTGTGTTCTATCAAGTATTGATACCGGTACTAATAATTGTGTTGTACTAGTAGACTATATTGTAAAACTCTTCTGTAGGCTAACTGAATTGTGACTATAATTAAGACTTTATAGTACTATTAAGATTTCTTTTTCGTTTGACATGTTCCATATTCTAGCTGTGTAGCACTGTACGAATACCATGGAATGTTAATAAATACAATAGAGAAACAATTTTTGTACAATATATAGTTGCAAATCCTAACATTCTGACAATAGTAGACTTATGTCATAAACAAGTTAAAAATAGCTAAATACCTGTTTTAATCACTATTAACAGCTAGAGTGCACACGGAAATTTAAATTATAGAGTGAAGTAAAAACAGTTCAAGGAAGAAACAGAAAGAGTAAGTAAAAGAAATTCCTTAAAGAAATTTAACTTACAAATTAATAAGTAAATAAATATTACCGGTAAATAGAACTACAAAATGTGACATTTCTCTTGAAGTCAGAAAAGGCTGTGGTGTAAGCTGTGATAAAAAATAAAGAAGAAATATCTCTCTCACCCTGAATTCACAGTCCACTAGTTCAACGCCTCTACAATCAAATACAACAATGGTTTTGAACTTTTCATGGTCAGCTTTGGTGTAAGGTTGTATTGTATCCTCCAGGATGCCTGAAAATTGAAAGGCAATCAGAATGATTGAAAATAATTGAATAACTGAATTTAGTGATATGTTTATTAACTTTGTGAAACTTACTTAAATTATTTTCTTTAACACACAGTTTGCACTTGGCAGCATAGTGCACGTTGGCATGCCCAGTCCGATCTTCAAATATTTCTGACAAGCTGACGTCATGCCATTTATCAGATGCCTCTCCACAGGCTGTGCATTTTAACTAAGTAAACAAGAAATACACTTTACGTTAAAATGCAAGGAATTCGAAACTGAAGAATATTCTGTGTGTTTCCTGATTATCTTTGCTTAGTTGTAAAAGTTAAGATTTGTCAATAAACACAATTCTCTTGCATAACTTTTCATATTACAGAGTGGAAATTTTATCTAAAAGTTGTTCCATGTAATAAATAAGACAAAAATATGTGAAAGATGGCATACTACTCAATTCTGAGACTTCAGTATTAGATATTAACCAGGAGAAACTATCATGATATGCATGAAGCACATTGTACCATAAAGCAAGAAAGAATTAAGGGCCTATACTGCATGTATAACCACAAAGGATTTAATAATATTATGACGTCAACTTCAAACACTATTTTTATAATGTTGACCATTGTTGATATTACCGGTTACTTACATAGTATTAATTTTATGAAACTAAAACATGAAAGCAACCATTAAAATCACTCCACTTAAAAAAGTAAGTATTTAATGGAGATATCTCATCTATAGGCTAGGCAGATATGCTAAATACTTACTTTCAAATACCAGCAGAATTCAGGCTGATTTGTGTATATTTTATCAATGCATTCCAAAGTTGCCCGGATTTGCAGCCCGATTTTCTTAAAAAAAAGAGTGAGAGAGAGAAAAAAAGTAAGAATTTATCATGTCTTTACCATTCATCTATTTTTTTTTAATAAATTAAGGTTAGGGGTACTCACTGAAATAAATTATTCTAAAGTTAGAGTATGCATCATTTTTCATTTTCATTTTGAATAAATGTATGCATATCAAAATTTTCAAAGAAAATTAAAAGAGAACGAAAAATGACAGAAGAAGGGAATTTAATATGGAGCAATAGCTACAAACTAGAAATGGTTCGATACTACAATTTCTCAATATTCATAACAATACCCGTTTTAGAGTTTTGATACTCGATACTACAACTTTTAAAAGGGAGTGTTTGTTTGATAATTATATTATTACAGTTTTCTTCACCTTTTCGGCTAGTCCCATATTTGGAGTAACAAAGGTAAGCTTATATCATCTGATATCACTTGTGTTTTAGCTGAACATAAGATAACTCTTCATGAGTAGGCCTATTTTGAAGCCAATGAATTTTAGGTTTAGTAAATTTTACAGAAATTTAAGATAAACAGGACACTCGACCTTTATTATTATTATTATTATTATTATTATTATTATTATTATTATTATTTAGAATAACCAAACCAATCTAATTGATCCAATGTTTTATCCAAACCAATCTGACTGCTCCAATTTTTTATAAGTGCTGACTGAAAAGGAAATAAAAGCAGATGTCATTGATGCCTCATCTATAGCGTTTATAATTAATGCACGAAATCACTGGTAAAAAAAAAAAGTCCAATTAGTTTCCACAATGTTCCGGCACGTTAACACTGGTGACATTCAGAAAAGGTCTCTTAGTTTTAGTGATTTCAGTTGGAACCACATAGCATTGGCAACTGGTATGCATGTTTTTGAAATTTTTAAAGAAATATTGTTGCAAGTGGGTGGGAGGGGGGAGGAATACTAGCACAAATTTTAATGCAAGTCTTGGGAGGACAGAGGTTCACAAGCTCAGGCTAAAGCTGAATTAAATCATACCTTATTTGTCCACTGCTATGCATATAAAATTAATCTGATTTTTTAATTTTCTGTAGGTCATATAAAGCAGTTAAACTTGTACTATTTCTTTCAGTCGTCTAAACGTACATATGCTCTTGATCAAGAAGTGAAAACGAAATTTTTATCTTTTGCGCCCATAAGATAGAACTACAGTGGTAAACTTGTTGCAACTAGGTCTATGTTTGAACACAAAGAGATATTTTACTTATCTTTGAATGAAAATTGGAAATGGAATTACTGTAAGTGAGATGGTGGAAAGCAGGGTGCGAATTAAGATTTCTGATGAAGGAGAGATAGAATCCTGGATAGAAAATACCATACATAAATTATTATTATCCTCATTTGATATGGCTCAACACTTGGTCTCAGTGAGTTGCTTGTATTGCATCTTGATGGTAATAATAATAATAATAATAATAATAATAATAATAATAATAATAATAATAATTTAAGATAAGATGTGTAATTCCTAAGTTATTGATTGTTGTCAGCTTGCCAGTGATGATAATACATTAATATTATTTTATTTGCTTGCTTTATACTGTACTTTATAAAATATACTCTTATTAAAATAATTATATTTTGTGAGGGAGATAGAGGTCATCCCTGGCAGGGTTGTTAATATACAGTACGGTCTTTGCTTTGAATTTTTATCTTCATGATCCCAAAATTATGGTTACATGGGTGAAATGAATGCCCACGTAGTGGGGACATAGTGGTAAATCTCATCAAAGCAATTGGTAAGAGACACTATATTCAATAGGAGTAGATGACTTGTTTTCAGCCTAAATGGTCTATCTCAGTAGAACAGGATAGTGAAAGAAACTAGATCTTGTAAAAAAAAATGGAGATGACTCGTTTTTGAACTCATTGATTCGATTTCATCATACTTCTTGACTATACGGTATAGCCCAAGTTTAAAGGTATGGTATTAAATTCCAAAACATATTGCTTCTCTGATAATCTCCTACGACTTTTTAAAATATTTTCCTCGGTTTTTTGATTGGTTTATTTAGGTTTATTTACGATGCTTATCAACTGCTATGGTTGTCAGAGTGAAATTAAGATAATTAATATGCCTAATACTAGCAAGATGAGTCCAGAGTTCAGTGCGGAAGTTGCGCAGCATTTGCTTTCGATGGATTGAGAGAAAACACTGGAAAAAATTTCGACCATGTAACTTGTTCCATCCAGGATTTGAACCAGGGCCTGTTTGTTTTATTGTCAGACATGCTGTTACTCCACAGCTGCGGACTCTTCGGTTGTTGAGTGAACTTTCAGTTACTTATTTAAAAATGAGAAATTCTGTAAGAAAAGTACGTCTTCTGATTTTCTCAGGCATTTATATAACTTAGGCCTACAGCAAGTGTGTAATTAAGTAGCACTATCCAGAAATGTTCAAATTTGTTAATCTTACACTTAACAATATATTCCTGTCACAAGCGCGTCATTGGAATCACATTTTTACTCTGAAGAGATAAATACATAAATAATTGTCAGAATAAAAAGAGACTATCGAAGCTTTCATTATTGACTGAAAAGTCATTGCTCCTAATACTGAAAAGAAACCATCATTTCTACTAGAAATGATTATTTATTTTTTAAGAAACTACGATACCGGTACACTGAACTGTTGGACAAACATGAATATGTAATTCTATGTTAATACGGTAATCTTAAAGAATAAAATGTATGTTTTCAAGCCTACAGTAAATAATACAATTTTGATAGGCCTAGGTCTTAACTACAGAAATACAATGCTTTTCTTTCACACTGCGGCCAGCGCACGACGGCTCGCCCGGGAGTGGCACGGAACAGTAGGTTGTGTGAGTGAACGGCAGCCGCACTGAAGCGGGTTTCTCTGTGCTCCAATATCTGTTATTTTGCGACGAAACATAACCATGTAAATGGAACCATGCTTCGTCAGAGAAGAATATTAAGCATGGGTCAATTACTCTATCATTGACATTTCGCAAAATCCAATTACAGAAATGTAGGCCTACCCGACAATGATGATCACATGCCAGCAATTCTTGGGCCACAGTGACCTTGTATGATGTCAATTTCAAGAGCTTAGTAGCTCGCCATGCTGTGCTCATCGAAACATCTGTTTCCTGTGCAAGCAGCCGTAGAGATTTTTGAGGACTGTGTTCTAAATGTTCTCCAATATCATCCAACTTCTCCTCAGTAAGAACTCGTTTTGTTACTCTTCGCTTTCTATCGCGAATCGACCCCGTTTCCCTGAATTTGTTCACAAGTCTTCGCACGGTTTCTCTGTGTGGGATAGGTAAACCGGGAAATTGTGTTTCAAATCGCTTTCTTACTTCCCTACAAGAGTTTGTTATCACATATGTGTCGTAGATAAAAATCCTTTGTGGTAATGTATAATCGTGTCGAGGCATTATGGAAAACTGCGCAAGTACTGATAACACTCGCAACTTAGGCCTAATTAGCACTTAAAACTCGTACATTTATACGCATGGAACAGGAACGAAACAAACTGCTAACACTCGTAACTCAATTAGCACTTAAGACTCGTACATTTATACGCATGGAACAGGAACGAAACAAAACTAAACAATGGCTTCAGTGCTACCGACGTTCACTCACACAATATAATGTTGCGTTCCACGCGAGGAAACGGAGTCCGAGATGCTGCGGCCGGCGTGCGAGTCGCCGTGCGCTGGCCGCAGTGTGAAAGAAAAGCACAGAACAGAAAACGGACGATAAGCTATCATTCTCATGACTGTAAATAATTGGGTATAAACTATTTGCTTGAGGTAGGAAGGGTGATATTGGTACGTTAAAGAGGGTTAATATTGGAACAACACTAAATCGGCGTTCGTGGTCTGTTTCGAACTTTCGACAGCTTACACTTTGAATAAAACCACACCTCGCCACTGATGTACTAGTTGTTGAAACGAACTGCAATAATTTACCATTACTAGTATATTCACTAGCAGGAGTAATTGCAATTTTATATGATTCTAACAATTTTGTTCAACTTGTACGGAGAATCTCGATATTCCGGCTTGTTCTGCTATTTGATAGTAGGCTTTACGTATAGACTTTCTTGGATTAGCTTCTAATCGGGCACCTATCTCGTCTGTTTCTTCGGCTACTTCTCTTTTTGTTGAGTAGGCCTACTGATTCCGATGCACAAACTTTTACCACGAATTTGTAAATCTTAGTTTTACTTGGTACCGGTACGGTACTGTGCAATTCGGGTATTTTCTATTAAATTTCCTTTGACATCTTCTCGACGATGAACGTTTTATATAGTCATATATAAAATTATTTTTTCTATAGTATACATTTTCACCATGTTCACTTTCTCACTGGAATCTTAAGACTTCTAAGAACTTGAAATTTATAGTTTATTTTAATGTAACACTACATAGATCATGTGCGGTTTAAATTTTATCTATCTCCGCTTAATAGGCAAACGACGTGGTGTATCACATACTTACCATTTTCTAAATGGAATCTAATGGCAATTTTTCTCATATAACCTATAAGACAATGTTTAAATGCCACACATTCGAAGCAAAATCATAACATTGCGAGATTCGTTATTCACTTCTCCCATGCTTCGAAAAGATTGTGTTCTTTTTCAGTTACAGTCCGGTAAACTTTCAACATTAAGAACTATTAGTACATATCCCCAACGGTAAAACATGCAGTTTTATTGAACTCCATTACTAATACCCTAAATCATATTTATGTACTATGATCTAGGCTAATACCAGGTTTTCTCTGATTTCGTGTAAAGTCTAAAAGGAGTGCTAAGTTTATTCCATTATTCTAAATAAGGTTATAGTCATTTACTAAGTTGGAGATTTTGACGTATAAAATTTGGTAGACAGTTGGCGCAATTCTATCGTTTCAATGTGTGTAAATGGTGATACTTCAAATGTCGTCTCATTGTTGTAAGTGTTTAAAACAGTTGTTACATATGCCATTTAATTTATTGTTTTTTATTTTGGTACAAGTTGTGTAAAGGATTGTAGATGTCATGTGAAGAGTTGCTGAGTTTTGCTAACGGCAATGCATAACATACCATTTTCGCGATTGCCTCACACGCAATGTGTGATTTTAACCAATTTGTTTGGAATAGAAGGACAATTTGATTTCCTTTTCTATCCCTCCTCCTCCTCCTCCATACCCTCAGAGACAAGTTTAGATCTTCTGTCAGTGGTAAGGTTAGGTTGGGTTTGATCAGTGCTGTCGTGGTTCATTTTTTCTTGACCATACACCTCACCCCATATTTTTCTCCCTTTAAATATATTTTACTTTCCTCTCTGTATCTCTGCAACCGCCATTTAATTAATGTTTTTATGTTAAGGAAGTAAAAAAAAAAGTTTTACTTTATCTTTTAATTGTAAAACAAGGTTAGTAGATTATTGCGTTCTACTCAAGTACATATGATATTCCCGGTGCAGGAGAGAATTTTTCTTTGCTCCACTGATCCTTCATCATATTATAACGCAGAATTCCTGCACGGAAATATCATATGTAGGCCTACTTCGGTACAACACAATAATATGATATGCGTATATAATCACTTAGTGATTTAAGACGGGGCTCATTCCGTCGGATCCCGGCCACTTAGTTACTCGTAATGAATGCACCTCTGCACATTAGTGTGTTGGACATTGTGCCACTGTCACACATTATAACACAGTGCATGATGGTTGGCCACTAAAGAGAAACTAAGAGGTGGAGCTTAAACTGAGAGGATTCAATTTGGCATTGGAATTGAAATCCGGTGTAGCTTAATGGATAGAGCGTCAGCACGTAGAGCTGAAAACCCGGGTTCGAATTCTGGTACTGGAGAGAATTTTTCTCTGCTCCACCAATCCTTCATCAAAGGTTAGTAGAGGCACACATGCTTTTATGAATCCTGGAGCGTATATCTGCAGCTCTACAGGGGTTTTCAACCATTCTTTTATATAATGGTTCTTATATGTCATATGGGCACCATGACAGCACTGAATTTGATATACATTAGGGACAAGTAGCCTCACATATTTGTTTACTCTAGTGGCACCAACTGTGGCCAGATGTGAAGAGATATTATTTTGTGACTAACTTTGTTACAGTCTTTGGTCTTCTGTCACTTAGATATTTCCTCATCTAACCCATTTTAACCTTATTGCAGCTCTCTTGTTACTTAGCTGTTCCTTTATCTAACACACTCTAACCTTGGCACATTCCTCAGTCTCTCGTCACTTAGTTGCACCCTTCAACTAACCTAACCTAACTCACAGTATTTATGCAAGTACATGCCGACGAATGGTAAACTAGTGAAATTTTTAGTTGTAGAAGTACATTTGTATCTGCTATACAAGAAGCTGAATTTGTAACTATTAGCGAAGCTAAACTAGTGCTAAGGTAGTTCCCTTCGTACTCTGATTGTCTCACAGAGGAATAAAACAGTCACATTTACACTTAAAACATTCACTGGACAAATTCGACTCTAACTTAAAAGAACTTGAAAATTCGTTCCAACACTTAATGACAAGTAGGCTATATCACCATTAAACTTTACCATTGCCCAACACACTTTCTACAGTCATTGATTTAATCTAATAAATTCAACTTCAAAGGGTAGTAATAAGTTGGAATATATTTTTAGAACTTATGTATCAACATCATATTTAAGCAATTTAAAACCAAATTTAGCACAATTATGCAGTACGTGGCGACACCAGTTTTTAGTAGCCTTTAGGTGTTGTAACTTATTAGGATTTTCGTCTTTCATTTTTGTGAACACTGATTGTATTTACCATAGTTAACAGAGTCATTATCAATCAAATACGCTACAATATTATTTAAACTAGGCCTAACAATAAGTCCATTTTCTGCAATAATTGATTTAATTTTATTTGAAGTACTCTCTCCACTTTCATTTCTATCTTCTGAATAAGCTACAATGCTATTTAAACTAAGTCTATTTTCTTCAACGATTTTATTTTGTTTGAAATGCTCTATATACTCTTATTTCTTCCGGATACACTACAATGCTATTTAAATTAAGTCTATTTTCTGCAACAATTCATTTGATTTTATTTGAAATGCTCTGTGCACTCTCATTTCTGTCTTCCAAATAAACTACAATTCTATTTAAATTAAGTCCGTTTTCTGCAACAATTGATTTTATCTTATTTGAAATGCTTTGTGCACTCTTATTTCTGTCTTCTGAATAAGGTACAATGCTATTTAAATTAAGTTCATTTTCTGCAACAATCGATTTGATTTTATTTCAAATGCTCTGTACACTCTCATTTCTGTCTTCTGAATAAGCTACAATGCATTTTAAATTGACTTACAGTAAGTTCATTTTCTGCAACAGTTGATTTTATTTTATTTGAAATGCTCTATGCACTCTCATTTCTGTCTTCTGAATAAGCTACAATGCAATTTAAATTGACTTACAGTAAGTCCATTTTCTGCAACAGTCAATTTGATTTTATTTGAAATGCTCTCTGCATTCTCTGTTTGTGATTTGTGGTCATTACTGTCTTCATAAAAGTCGAAAATATACTAAGTAATGGGAAATGCTTGTTACTCTTACTTGAGACTCCGAACCAATTGAGAATGAGATAATTTTAGGTCGTTCAGAAGCCCTTAAAAGAACACCCATGACAAGAGCTTCACTTTTGGTTTGCCCACAGCTAATTTTTTTTTTTTTTCGCTGATGAAGAGTAATTAAAACCAAAGAGTAAAGTTTATGGTACCACAATCTTGTGAATTGTAGGAATGATGATATTTTACATAGAGTTAAAGTCAACTTAGCAGTGGCGTAGCGTCAATGTAAGCTAAAAAGCTTAGCTTCCCCAGTTAATAATAATTTCATAATAAACCTGCAGTTTATGGAGAAAATTATTTATTAATTTTAATAGAATTGATATTTACGCGTTAAATATTGTGATGTGGCAGCGCAGGATGATTTGTGATGCAGCAGTAAACAAGAAGCCTGCACACACTAGCTTCCAAGCAGACTGGTTTCTTCTGTGTAATCCAACCCACAGATTTTCCATCCCTTTCTAACTAAACTACCCTAGTCGCAAGGCTCGCAAGAAGCCAAGAAGCTAGCTTTAACATTTAAAATAAGTAGTTTCCGAGTTATCCCTTTTCGTCAGTTGTGTTCAGTTGAAGTGTTAGTGTGCATTGTGGCTGATATAATAAATAATGAACGAAATAACAGATCCTGACACTAATTTACTTGAATTTTTTTAGGACAATTGTATTATCAAGACTGACTTACGAACAAAAGTGTGATTTAAAAAACAAATGACCGACTCCCTTGCTGTCAATGAAGGACACAACCAAAAGACAGACGCATACTTACGTAATGATACTAATACTGTATCTATTGACCGTTAATATTGTGATTTCTCTAAGTATGACAGGGAGTGAGCTAATGTTATACGTTTATGTGTCTATTTGTTAAGAGATATGTGTAAACCGTGAAATCATATTTTACTACGTACCATTTGAGGTCATGCCTCATTGGTTTTACTTACGAGGTTCCAACCAATCTTCGACTGCTGACTTGACATTGACTACAATTTATTTTAAGACTGTATTTTTGTAATACGTTTTCTCATATTGCATGAAAGACAACTTGAGTTAGCTTCCCCTGCTCAAAATTTCATGCTACGCCACTGCAACTTAGTCACTGTAACTGATTATGTTCAGTTGAATATTGTGGCGGGGGCATACATTTCATAATAAATTATTCCTAAGTTGTATTTTGTAGTTTTCTTTGTGCTTGTCTGATATCAAATGTTTATTAACAGCTTTAACGCTATCATACTAAACTGTAATGAAATATTATGTGCTTTTCATCTGGAAGAAAGTTCATCCTCTCCCTTAAGCAGCCAATTTTTATATAGTAGTTATCATTTTTCAACCACTAATCATGAAAAGAACTTTATCATTTTGTCGGATTCAGTTTCAACAAAACTGAACTTGCACAAATTTCTTCACTTCGCATATGCTTGCTTAAGCGTAACAGAGTGCACTGCACTGCAAAGCTAATAAGCAGACAGCGGATTTTCGGTCCCTACACAGCAACAAGATGTCACGTTGTTTGACATAAAGAGGGAGCTTAGCAATGAGTTGACCTCCCTGAAACTGATGTAACCTAACGTTCAGTATCAGAACCAAAAATCCGCTGTCTGCCAATAAGAACTGGACCTGTTATTGTTGTTTAGTCAACTGTCCGAAAATAGATTTGAACCTCATAAGTGACACCAATAAGGCATCACTCATGAGTCAACTAAGCCAGGAAATAATGGGGTAAGATAAGGAAATGAGTATTGAGTTTTGAATTTTAAATCATTCCATTGTTGAGCATTCAGGTTTTATTAAAATACTGCTACAAAACTATATTAAAGACGAAATTTAATTTAAAATGGTAGAATTAAGTCATATTTCAAGACCTCCCTGGAAGAAGATGTAACATCAGATTCTTGAAACATGTGATGTAGCCTATGTAGGAAAAATAATTTTAAAGAATTTATTTATAACAATAAATTATTGCATTCAATGGCTGAATAAACTTGTATCCATGTTTAGTCAAATGGGCATGATAGTAAATATAGTTAGGTTACCAGAATTTTTTTTCACAATTTCCGGAGATGGATAACAACATATGAAAATATTACTTTTGATATTTCTCTATTTCTCTTAGTTTGCTGTTCACTTGTATTGTTTTTACACACTTTAACGAATTAAAATACTCATTCTATTTATACATTAAAATATTCATTATATTCATTCTAATTACTACCTGGGTACTACTGGTAGGCTATTTTTTTAAGCAGGTCTTTTATGAATCCCAATTTTACTTCCGTCGTATTGAAGTTGGTTAAGATAGCAAGCATGGCTCCAACAGTTTCTAAATTCAGTCTGGATTTTTGGGATGTCCACGTCATGTTCATTGAGGAGAAGAAAAAACTCTCTCCACTGAATCATTACTTCCAGGAAGACACAGAGATAGTTTAATGAACTTCTGGAGTTGTGCACAGGGAATCATTTTCTCAGAGAAAGTTTAAAAAATTTCTCTCAATTTTCAGCAAAGAGTGAGTGACTTTTCTTCATTCCACTTCGTTATTTTGTCTGAAATCACATATTTCTTCTAGCGAGAAATTTTGTCAAATCATATTCATCAGGTCAAATCCATCTACATTTGAACGGAAATAAGGGACAGTCGTCAAATCTTTCTCTTTCTACAGGAGATCTCAGCAATATACATGTTCCATAGATATCTGATCTTGTGTATGAATTCAGCAAGCACTGATATATTAAACAGCATTTTCATAAAATTATAATAATCAACAATTAAAATTCGGTAATATTCGGGGGCAAATTAGTAAATCCAGAGACATTCCGGGGGCGACTTTTGTCTGGGACAAAAAGCAAAATTCGGGGACTGTCCTCGAGAAATAGGGACAACTGGTAACCTTAAAATATAGGCCTAATGAAATAATGCCCCTGAAATTGTTTCCATTTCCCCTAAAACATGAATTACAGTTTTGTTGCTTACATCCTTATTCCAGGGAGGCCTTCATTTTTAAATGTTATCATATTAAAATTATTTTTAACCTGTTTACTTAATTTTTCATTGTTGCGTAGCATGTGATAATGTCTGGTTGGTGAGTAGCTCACTGCTTTAAAGTCTAATCCTCTCACAGACCTTCACTTCTCAATCCGCCTTGCTTGTGTCCAGTAAGGGCAAAGGGTTTTCTGTCGGCTGGAGATGATTCATAAATGCGGACACTCCGGGCAGTGCCTAGAGAACTGACAATGCTATACATATTCTAAATGATTTAGTAAGCTGAAGAAGCAACTCCAGTTACTGTAATTTGTATAAAATGACATACGCAATGTCCCAGATCACAATACAGTAGCATGCAAATTAATCCGAACAATGTAATTACTTATGCAAAAACACTCAAACGGGATAAAAAAAGGATCTAAGACATATCTCAGTAATCTATGTGGCCTCCCTTGTTCCTAATAACAGCTCTGAGACGATTTGGCATGGATTCCACTAATTTCCCACAAATATTCTTCATTTCTTCATCGCGAAACCATACACCGATGAGGGCAGAAATCATCTTCTCCTTTGTAGAACAATCCATTTTTTGCATTCTTCTTTTGCAAATTGACCACAAGTTCTCAATGGGGTTGATGTCGGGTGAGTTGCCTGGCCAGGGGAGTACCTGAATATTCTTCTTGTTGAAGAATTCTGTAGTTTTTCGAGACGTATGGCATGGTGCCAGGTCTTGTTGGAACACACCTCTGCCATCCGGAAATGATTTTTTCAGCTGGGGTACGATTCTGGTTTCCAATAAGTGAATATATTTGTCAGAATTCATCATTCCCTTGATAGGTATTAATGCTCTAGGTCCTTCATGTGTAAAACAACCCCAAAACATTACTTTAGGGGGGTATTTGGGTGCTTGTTGGAGATGAGCTGCTGTTACTTTTTCGGATCCTTTCCATACGTAAGAAACATGGTGGCCGTGGACCTCGAAATGAGACTCATCGGAAAAAAGTACATTCTTCCAGTCATTCACTGTCCAGTGTTGATGTAATTTTGTCCACATTAAGCGTTTTTTGCACATAACAGGGGTTAGCAGTTGCTTCTTAATAGGCTTACAAGCCCTTCGTCCAGCTTCCAAAAGCCTACGCCGCACTGTTGTGACGTGAATATTCGCCCCAGTGGTAGCCATTAACTCGCGGGTTAAGTCGACAGCAGTTAGTCTAGGATTTAATTTACTTTTCCTGACAATTAAACGATCATCTGCAGGTGAAGTCTTCCTTTTCCGGCCACAGTTTCCTTTTTTCTGGGGTGTGATGGATCCAGGCTCTCTGTATCGTTTTATGATCGAATTAACAGTAGCCAAACCGATGTGACATTCTGCAGCAATTTGCCTCTGTGTCATAGAAGAATGCTCTGCTAATGTTATAATTTTAGACCGTTTTCGTGGAGTTGTATCCATTTGTGAAGACGACAGAATGTACACAGGATTGCAGTATTAAGTCTTCAACACAACTGAAATGCTTATAAGTACAAAACGACAGGCAAAATGTCACATATTATAAAAAAAAATAATGACAGACCTTCAAAAATGGAATTACACGTACTACAGATGTCAATTAAAGCAGTATGAGCAGCTGTGAGGCCAACAATGACAGAAAATGTAAAAATATGTCGTGTTCGGATTAATTTGCACGCTACTGTATAACAGATTGATCAACCCTATGGGCTTTGAAGGCAACAACTTTTATCAGTTTCACTATGCTGCCATCTGGAGACTGCAAAAGAAGTCACGTTATAACTCTCATTTGAATTGCATGGTGCAGCTGTAGTTCCATCTAGTGGTCGTTACCAATCGACAGTGGCGATCCTGGTGGTTGTTGTCTTCCACATGTTACCATTTATAACATGGGGATGATCAATGTGTTATGTGATCGGGGCAGTGTTTAAGGATTAGATCACTTCACACGTAATTATTATTGCATATGATTGCACATTCTAAGATTTATTTACATTGCATGCATATTTTCCTATTACAATATAAAAATTCTAGAAATAGATACAACGCATTGTGCATGCGTAGTAAACAAAAGCGCCTGTATATTTGCTACTTGTGCGAAACTTGTTGCCTACACACAAGTGAGTCCCATCAAGACTCAGGCCATTTTTTTTCTGTAACTGTACGTATGTTATGTATCTATACTAGCTGGTTCCGTTCTTGGAAAAGTAGTGGTCAAGGTCATGGGTAAGAGCAGCATCGACTATAATAGACGTGGATTCTGGATCCTAGAAGGAAGAACAGGAGAAAAGGACGTCTTCGCATTTTAGTTCTGTGTTGTCGATAGTCATAAAATTTAACAGTTAATAAATTATTTGGATATAAAAATTGATTAACATGCAAATGTGTGTAGTAGACTACGGTTTTTTTTACGTTTACGTAATGAAAGGCGATTTAAATCTAGTTGCTAACAACCAAATTCTTTAGCAATCGATACCCAAAAACAGACAGATCTCCTATAAAATCGCTGACTGGGCAACTCTTAATGGCCAAAAGTTTAGTAAGATGTCCGAAAAACTTGATTTGATGACGGTTTTCTACTATGCTCTAGCGGCTATGGATTGAATATATTAACTTCGGCTCGGGACCAGTACATGCGTATGGAAGCGTATAAGTCGGTTTCTGTGATGATTTTTCGGTAAGTTCCAGTAATTTATAAGTAGAAATCATTTTAAAATATTACTCTTTGAAGTTGAATTTGTTAGATTAAATCAATGACTGTAGAAAGTATGTTGGGCAATGGTAAAGTTTAATGGTGACATAGCCTAATTGTCATTCAGTGTTGGAACGAATTTTCAAGTTCTTTTAAATTAGAGTCGAATTTGTTCAGTGGATGTTTTAAGTGTAAACGTGGGTGTTTTATTCCTCAGTGTGATGATCAACGCTACAGAAGATCGTCAGTGAGAGTAATTTCGTTACAGTGTTCTTGCAGTTAGGAAGTATGCATAAAATACCTTTGTCTTGCAGGTAGTCAGTGACAAGCTCAGTTGTAGAAAATTTCCTTAAAGCTTCAGACTGATTCATATCGCAAACGAAGCATTGATTTCAGACACGTCATAGGACTAAGTTAATATGGACTGACTTTTTAAATACGGTACTAAAATAGCACGTTGGCCTGCAATAGAGATGCGTGCAAGAATGACATAAGTACGGAAAATTTGAACTACCTTTACCTTCATCTGACGTTGGGAAATTTCTTTTTTGACAGATTTATGTTGTTTACAGGTTTGATTGTGTCAGGTTAGGTCTACGCATGCACGAACGGTTTTCTTGGAATGAGCCCTAATTTTTCTCTCTCGTT
Source organism: Periplaneta americana (assembly GCF_040183065.1). Taxonomy (NCBI): domain Eukaryota; kingdom Metazoa; phylum Arthropoda; class Insecta; order Blattodea; family Blattidae; genus Periplaneta; species Periplaneta americana. The sequence continues at coordinate 66,336,547 of NC_091123.1, read as the reverse complement.
AGAATTTGCAGCCAATCTAATAACATTGCATATCAAGTTGTCACAAATGTGGCAAGTATCAGCATAACATTTCTTGAATGTAACTTCAGCTTATGGAATTCCTGTCAGTTTCAAATGTATTAGCCCGTCAGTCATATTTGCTTATACAACTGATAACATTTTTTCATTTGTCAAATTAAATGGCCTTCTATCAATACCTAACGGACCAAGAAGATTGGCAGTAGTGCATTTCCGCCTTGCAACTGGTCATGACTGCTTGGTGCAGCATCTCCACCGTTTTGGTATTTATCAACATCCAACCTGTACCCTTTGTGACCTTCAAGAAGTAATGAATAGGGATCATCTCCAACGCTGTCCAGCTCTAAAACCACTGACAGAATGTGCCAGATAGTCCCAGCTATCCAAATCCGCGGGGTCACCCTGACCACCGGAACCACGTAATACGATGAGTTGACTATCTCAGCAGAGACGGGAGACTACCCGTTCCCTCTTGAAGTCGTAACTGCGTCGAATTGTCTCACCAACTGAACATTCGCTCGGTCTCCAAGCCCAGGCCGGCGGTGCGTGTCGTTCCTCCAATCAGCGGAGGAGAAGATCAGGGTACGTTCAGAAAAATAAAGTAAACAGTACAGGCACCATAAACCATAAAATTGCCCACAGCATGAACTACATCACAGAGCGAGAAGCCTCATGCCTCTGTTTAGTTCTTAGTTTTTAGTTCTTTAAGGATTTTGTTTAGTTCCTTCATTAAATTTAAATTTAAGTTGTGTTAAGTAAAGTTAATTGTTTTAATCTTGAGATTGTGTTTAGGTAAAAGATAAGTTATCTATGTACCTGTCATTCGAATAAATAAATAAATAGATAGATAGATAGATAGATAGATAGATAGATAGATAGATAGACAGAGAGACAGACAGACATTTGTTTACCGCGTGTAATAACAACTACTACTTTTGTTATACGGAATTGACTTACGGTGAATAGTCTACGGACTTGAAGTTTTACCTCAGGCAAATTGTTTGTTGAAGATACTACCACTTTCGACAATCAAAGGTCTGAAGATCACATCTACATGTAAATAAACGCTTTTTAGATTCACTGTGTCTACAAAATTTGTTGTTTCATCTATTGTCTTAGACAGCGATGTATTTCTAAAAAAGAAAGTGCCCTGGCTGAGGGATTTCGGTAGTACCCACAGTAGATATTACCACCACCATCTCTTCCAAAGGAATACCTATGAAATGTCAGAAGAAAATACGTGAGTTCGAATCTAGATAGAGAGGTTGTTAGGTCCACAAAGGAGACTTGAGTATGAACTTGTTTAAATATGAATAAAACATTTTTTTTAATAAATACAACTTTCGACGATAATATGAAAATCAGAAAAGTGCTCAGGTGCCGCCCAGCCTACAAAAATACTGCCAGGGCCTGCCAGGCCTGAAATACTTTCCTGGTCTTAGGGAAATGTTCTCTGCAAATAAAAAATTCGTTTTTACGAATTTTCAAGCTGTACCTATGTGTTACCATTCTGTGCTTTTTTTTTAATCCGAAGTGGTAACGCATGTTTCAGATGTAGCCTTTTGATTAATATATCATTGAGAAAACAAGAGTAGGTATATTACCTGTCATAATTGCTTAGTATGCAGTATCTCTTAAATATTGTCAATCGATTTTCGGTGGAACTTAGAGATCTCCCCACACTACACACGGGAGAGAAAACACACTTAAATCATTCTCACTTCACGACACTCAGATGTTCCTCAAACTAACCCACTAACCCTGTCACATACCTCGGCCTCCTGCCACTTAGCTATCCCCTTGTTTAATCCATCTAACCCATCCTAACAAAACGTAAATCAGATGTCAGTCCTGTGTGTGATGTAGAGATATAGCAAAGATTGGGTTGATTTTCTATGGAGATTTTTGTGGTACATTTAGCTCTGCTGTCTTGAAGTAGTTTCAGAGATTTTTTTCATTTACTAATTTTCTTTTATCTGTTTTATCTCACGGCTTTAATGAATTTCTACACCCCTCCCTTAAATTCTTAAGATTGTGTCTTTTTAGGACTAGGTGTATTGGCATGTTTAATTTCTTCTTCATTGGTCCTTACTTAAGTGTATTGTATTTTATATATTCTTTTGGGTTCTTATTCCTCTGCTCTGTCTTAAAATCAGATGAGTCAGTCAAATACTTATTTGCATCGAAAAATGGATATCAAATTCATAATCAGAATCCAAGAGAAATGTTATCAGTAATTCTTCAGAAGTACCCAGAGAAGGTATTGTGCTTGAATCTGAAATACAAAAAACATTTCAGTTAAGAACCAGAGTTAGCTATAGTCTGTACATCGCAACTACAAATGATCTTCCTGATTCCAGTTTCATGTTGTACACTTGATATGGGACTTGCAACAGCAAAACATAGTGATGAAAAGAGTAAAGGTAAGCACTCACTAGCTGGAATGGTTTCATTCGGATTTTTATTACAATATCACTCACTTATCTGCATTTCCATATTGAAGTGCTGGTCTTCTGTGCCCGAGGTTGCAGATTTGATTCCGGCCCAGGTCGATGGCATCTAAATGTGATGTACAACAGGCTCGTTAGTAGATTTACTGGCATGTAATAGTAATATACGTTTCAAGAGTGATATGTTGACGTTTTCATGGTCGAGGAAAAGATTGAAAAAGCGAAACGTAGTTGAGCTTTTTTAATTTCTGAGAACATGAAAACAAACATACCGCTCGTGTATCGTACATTATTTTGTGCGAAGATCGTTTATTACATACCTGAAAGACGAATTTCTAATTAGTTGCAATGAAATCTCCATGTTGGTTTCTGTTTAATGACGGCAACTTCGGAACACCAAAATATCTTTCTTCAACATTGTTGCTATAAAATGTTTTCTGTGTTTACTATACTCCTGCAGGCCGTGATATACATCTGTCTTTTTTTTTCCCCCAGTCTATAAATGCGAACTTAAAACAAGCGGTAAGGTTATGTAATGATTTATTTTTCATTTTAATATTTTAACAATATTATTTATATAACATATTGCAGTAATAACATCGGCATCTGGAATCTTGTTGATTTTTTCACAGCTTCCTTAATGTTACTTGTATCAGGCTTAATTTTTGCAAATATTTAAAAACAATAATTGACATTGCAATTTAGGTGAAATTGCAGTGGTAAGTTTCCAATTTATAATTATTACTATGTTAAACGTCTCTAAAAATAATATGTTAAAAGCCTAAAGCAGTAAAATGAATGTCACGCTTAAGCGGTAAGAAGAGGGAAATTGTTATGTGTGTTACGTTGGGAATACTGAATGTGGTATTTCACACTTACCGTGTATTGGTTCTGTGCGGAAAACAAGCAAATACGCACGATCTCGCACAAAAGAACTTTTGCAGGACAAAATTTCGGCACTCCGGTAACACTGATATAACCTCAGCATTTGCGAGCATTGTTAAATAAAACATAATTTAAATTTTCCATATTGATCATCTAATAATGTTGTTTATCACTTGATCGAAAGCAATAATTCCTTGTAGTATTCCGGATTAAACTTGGAAATAAAATGATTAGCTCTAAGGAGGATGCATTTTTAATTGTATTGGCTTTAGTAGAAGAAAAAACGAAGTAAGTTTTGCATCATCCATTTCATTTAAGCCTTCAATATTATCGCGATTGGAGACCTTGCAATCGATATATTGTCATGATTAGTTTTGCTTTGATCTTGATCCATGGAAATCTGCCTAGAATTCTCTGGCCAGAATTCTGGATGGAATCCAGTAATGTGAGCAGAGGTGATACAGCCAAGTGAGCAATGTTCAGTTTAAAAATATTAGTGCCAAGAATAAAAATTTGAATGCTCCAAATGAATCCATTCCAGTAAGTGAATGTCTACCTTAACTCGCCAAGTTTTTTTAAGCAACAAATATTTGAGTTATGCTTCCCATGTCACATGACACATGCCATTATGCTAATCCATCTCTTTCCTGGTTAGTGATAACCACAGCCACAGTGATCTGGTCCTTCAGATCTTCAAGTCTGACTGGCAAGGGTATTACATAAACCTGATTTTTAATGTAACCCCACAGAAAAACGCCACAAGGAATCGGATCAGGTGACTACGGAGGCTATTGGATAAGATGCTGATCATCAGCTGAGGTGCACCTAATAATGTAATGTGAAAGTTGCTCATTTAGGTAGTGATGCATTTCATGATGAAAATGTGGTGGAGCTCCGTTTTGTTGAAAGATAACCCAGGTTTATCTTCCAAGAACTGTGGCATTAACTATTGTGTCAGTATATCGAGATAGTTAAGTCTTGTTACTGTCTCTCGCAAAAAAAAGTGTCCATGCATCTTATCACATGATACAGAACAGGAGACGTTAATTTTGGAGAAATCCACACATGTTCCAAAAGAGCAAGAGGATTCTCAGTTCCCAGCACTTTAATGTTAGGCCTATGTCTGTTCACCTTATCACTTAATTGGAAGATGACCTCATCGCTGGAAATAAATTTCTCAACTAATTCTTCGTGTCTGCTGCGTTAGCTTTGTGGTAGCCCATCTGCCTCCAGACTAATCGGCCTGGGTTTGATTCCCGGTGTATATGGTCAGAGATTTTCATGTAAAATTGTGCACCAGTATGCCTGGGTGAAATTTTCCAAATCTCTCTGCAGTGCATATGAAGAGAAGACATATCACTGGTAATAGTGAATTTATTGTCTGTTGGATGGGGACATTAACACACACACAAACACACGCGCATGCACACACATGCACACACACACACACACACACACACACACACACACACTTGTACTTGTAGAGTAGGCTTGGGATCGAACATCCTTAAACGATATAGCATCAAGCTGCTTGTGTTTATTACGTAGTTGGAATAGCATTACAGCAAACATAACTACCCTAAAAAACCATTGGTTCACATCCGTTATGCATAGTGGCCGGTCAACTCACAGCTGCATTATACATTACTACATATAACATCATTGTCTGTACAATAACCATATTCCACTGCCATTCCCGTAGTGTTGCAACCATATACTTGTACTATGAATGCTTGGCACAGCGGTCGACACACAACTGAATTCACATTGCTCTCTGTGCGATAACTATACATCACACTGCCATCTAGTGGTACGACCACATACTATGGATGCCATACAACATAAGACAGAAGACATATTGTGATACCATCGCTTAAAAAAATAGGTGCCATGACTTATGCCTGATCTTCCTATATTAGTTTATATTAATAAATTTTAATTTTTCAGATTTTGGCATATATTTTTCTGGAATGGCTGAGCAGTGAATTACTGTGATAATGATGAAACTGAAGTACAAAAGTTTGAAAAGGAAGCAGAAATAAAGACAGTAAATATTTGTTACAGAACTGTCAACTGTTACAGTAAATTAAATAGTTGAGAAAGAACAATTGAGTCAAAATTGAAGCAGTGAACCTGAGTGGTACTGATGAATCTGCGATAATGAATATGAATGATGAAAGAAAGGCACACAATTTTGACAGAGATCCAAAAACAAGATCAATTAATGTTTGTAATAGAACTATTGACTGTTATGACAAACAAAATAGCGAAATAACAGATGAATTAAAATTGGAAGCAGTGAATCTTTGTGGTACTGACAAATCTGAGAAAATTATAGCAGTGAATTTGTATCGTAGTGGTGAAAGTAGCTCACTGGAGTTTGGAAAAGAGCAAAAAATGAGAACAGATAATTTTTGTGATGCAATAGTTGGTTGTTATGGTGAACAAAATAATGAAATAAATAAAAAATCGAAGTTTGAAATAGTGAATCTTTGTGATAGTGACGAATCTTTAAAACCTAAAGCAGTGAATCTCTGTGATACTGGTGGAAATAAGTACTAAATTTTGAGGAAGAGCCAAATATGACAGCAATAAATCTGTGTCATGCATAGGCCTATAACGATAGGAATAATAGAGTTGCAATAAATAGTGCTGGGCATAAAAGTCGAAGAATGTAAAAGGAACTGAATATAATGTTACAGTCTTGTAGCAGTGATGAATGCACTGAGATTAAATGAAAGATGAATAAAAAATTAAGATTAACAGTTTACATATGAAAACACGAAATATTATAAATAGTGATTCAAACAAAGTGAGAATAAGTAAAAATGAATAGAGAGGAAAGTTCAAGGATGAAATCAAGAAATAATGCCTGGAGTAAAATATCAAGTGAAGTAAATTCCAAGACAACATTCAATCTCGAGGATTCACTTTCAGATAGTAGTGATGAGAGTTTTGAACAGTATTGGAGATTGAGAAAGGAGGAATTTACTAGGAAAATGAATAGATATAAACACAAATCAACACCAAACTCGGAACTTCATGCCTTAGATAGTGCAGTTTGTTGTGAAGTAACTATATCTAGTAGTGATTTAGGTAGTGACAGCACTGTTGAAAATTGTGCAAGAGCTGGAGTGAAAAAGGAGCCAGAAGATGTGTCTAATGATATGATCAATAGGGCTACATTGAATAGTACTAGACGTAAAGGACAAAGATTGGAAAAAGAACAAGTTATAATGGTACATTGTTGTGACAATGATGAATGCACTGAGATTACAAGTAATAAATCAGACAAAGTGAGAGCAAGGAAAAATTACTGGGGAACAAGTTCAGAGAAGGAATCAAGAAGTGATGCCCGGAGTAAAATGATATTAAGTCAAGTAAATTCCAAGACAACATTCAATCTCGAGGATTCACTTTCAGATAGTAGTGATGAGAATTTTGAACAGTATTGGAGATTGAGAAAGGAGGAATTTATTAGGAAAATGAATAGATATAAACACAAATCAACATCAAACTCGGAACTTCATGCTTTAGATAGTGCATTTTGTTCTGAAGTAACTATATCTAGTAGTGATCTAGGTAGTGAAAGCACTGTTGAAAATTATGCAAGAGCTGGAGTGAAAAAGGAGCCAGAAGACGTATCTGATGATAAGAACAACAGGGCTACATTGAATAGTACTAGACATGAAGGACGAAGATTGGAAAAAGAACAAGTTCTAATGGTACATTCTTGTGACAGTGATGAATGCACTGAGATTAAATTGGGAGAGGAATCAGAAGTTAACGTTAACGGTAAACATATGAAGAAATCACGAAAAAACGCTGATGTAATGATTATAAATAATGATTCAGACAAAGTGAGAGCAAGGAAAAATTACTTTGGAACAAGTTCGGAGAAGGAATCAAGAAGTAATGCCCGGAGTGAAATGAAATCAAGTCAAGTAAATTCCAAGACAACATTCAATCTCAAGGACACACTTTCTGATAGTAGTGATGAGAGTTTTGAACAGTATCAGAGATTGAGAAAGAAAGAATTTACTGGGCAAAGGAATAGATACAGACACAAATCAACACCAAACTCGGAACTTCATACCTTAGATAGTGCAGTTTGTTGTGAAGTAACTATATCTAGTAGTGATCTAGGTAGTGACAGCACTGTTGAAAATGATGCAAGAGCTGGAGTGAAAAAGGAGCCAGAAGATGTGTCTAATGATACGAACAATAGGGCTACATTGAATAGTACTAGACGTATACGACGAAGATTGGAAAAAGAACAAGATATAATGGTACATTCTTGTGACAGTGATGAATGCACTGAGATTAAATTGGGAGAGGAATCAAAAGTTAAGATAGACAGTAAACCTATGAAGAAAACGCAGAATAACACTGATGTAATGATTATAAATAATAATTCAGACAAAGTGAGAGTGAGAAAAAGTTATGGGACAATAAGTTCAAAGAAGGAATCAAGAAGTAATGCCCGGAGTAAAATGAAATCAAGTCAAGTAAATTCCAAGACAACATTCAATCTCAAGGACACACTTTCTGATAGTAGTGATGAGAGTTTTGAACAGTATTGGAGATTGAGAAAGAAAGAATTTACTGGGCAAAGGAATAGATATAGCCACAAATCAACACCAAACTCGGAACTTCATACTTTAGATAGTGCAGTTTGTTCTGAAGTAACTATATCTAGTAGTGATCTAGGTAGTGACAGCACTGTTGAAAATTATGGAAGAGCTGGAGTGAAAAAGGAGCCAGAAGATGTGTCTAATGATACGAATGATACGAAAGTTAAGATAGATAGTAAACCTATGAAGAAAACACGAAATAACACTGATGTAATGATTATAAATAATAATTCAGAGAAAGTGAGAGTAAGAAAAAATTATGGGAGAATAAGTTCAAAGAAGGAATCAAGAAGTAATGCCCGGAGTAAAATAAGATCAAGTCATCAAGTTAATTCCAAGACTGTATTGTGTATTGAAGATACACTTTCTGATAGTGCTAATCACAGTGTTGAACAGTATCGGAAATTGAGAAAGAAAGAATTTACTGGGCAAAGGAATAGATATAGACACAAATCAACACCAAACTCAGAACTTCATACCTTAGATAGTGCAGTTTGTTCTGAAGTAACTATATCTAGTAGTGATCTAGGTAGTGACAGCACTGTTGAAAATTATGCAAGAGCTGGAGTGAAAAAGGAGCCAGAAGATGTGTCTAATGATAAGAACAATAGGGTTACATTGAATAGTACTAAATGTAAACGACAAAGATTGGAAAAAGAACAAGATATGATGGTACATTGTTGTGACAGTGATGAATACACTGAGATTAAATTGGGAGAGGAATCAAAAGTTAAGGTTGATGGTAATCATGTGAAGAAAACACGAAATAACTCTGATGTAATGATTATAAATAGTGATTCAGATAAAGTGAAAGTAAATAAAAATTACGGGAGAATAATTTCAAACCAGGAATCAAGAAGTAATGCCTGTAGTAAAATAACATCTAGTCATCAAGTAAATTCCAAGACATTATTCTGTCTTGAAGACACCCTTTCTGATAGCAGTGATGACTGTGTTGAACGACATCGGAGATTGAGAAAGAAACTTTTTACTAGGAAAAAGAATAGATATAGACACAAATCAACATCAAACTCTGATCTTCATGCCTTATTTGGTGTAATTTGTTCTGAAGTAACTATATCTGGTAGTGATCTAAATAGTGACAGTACTGTTGAAAACTGTGCAAGAGCTGGAGTGAAAAAAGAGGCAGAAGATGTATCTAAGGATAGGAACAATAGAGTTATATTGAATTGTACTGGATTGGGAAAAGAACAAATTATAATGGTACCTTCTTGTGACAATGACGAATGTACTGAGATTAAATTGAAAGAGGAATCAGAAGTTAAGGTTAAAAGTAAACATATGAAAAAAATTCAAAATAGCACTGATGTAATGATTATAAATAGTGATTCAGATAAAGCGGGAATAAGTACAACTTACAGGAAAATAAGTTCAAAGAAGAAATCTAAAAGTAATGTCTGCAGTAAAAGGATATCAAACTGTAAAGTAAATTCCAAGAAAATATGCTGTCTTGAGGATACACTTTCAGATAGTAGTGATGTCACTTTTGAACACTATCAGAGATTGAGAAAGAATGAATTTACTAGAAAAAGGAATAGATGTAGACAAAAATCAGCACCAAACTCAGAGTTTCATGCCTTGAATAGTGCAATTTGTTCTGAAGTAACTATATCTGGTAGTGATCTAAATAGTGACAGCACTGTTGAAAATTGTGCAAGAACTGAAGTGAAAAAAGAGCCAGAGCTTCTTGGTGTATATGATATGCCTGTTACAGGCATCAAAACACACAATATAAATATTATGTTAAATTCTTCTGATGTACTAGCTTCTAAGAGATACGACCAAAGTGATAGTGGAGTGACTGAAGAAAGTAAAGAGCTTAATAAGTGTAAATTAACATCCATGTCTGAAGTAAATTCCAGAAATGTTACAGTTTGTAATGTAGTAATTCTTTCTGGTAGCGATCTGAATAATGATGGTACCATTGGAATTGATATCAGTGCTAATGTAGAAGAAGAGCAGATGGTTCTGGATATAGACTCAGAAGAAACAGACATGATGGATTGTCGTGGGCCAGAGCATTTTCAGAGCTGCGGTGAAAGTGATAGGAATAAGGCTAAAAAAAGAAAGGCATTCAATATATGTAAACTAACACCAAAGCCAAAGAATGCTACAGATGGTCCTTTAAAAATACTGTCTGGTAGTGAAATGAACAGTGATAGCTCAAATGACATTACTGAAAAGGTGAGAGTAAATAGATAACTGGAGAAGAGTAATCTAGGAGGAGGGATGGATAGTGGTAGAATCGAATTTTAGTATTGTGGTGATGGCCTGTAGTCATGTCTTAATAAGTTATTTGTAGTCATCTATGTAGAATTCTTTTAATTTAATCGTATTTGTTTAATTTTTTTCACAATTAGAAATTAATTTACAGTTTACGTTGTAAGTTAGCAATGTTGCTATGTTGAGCCACAGTTTGCATTATCTGCTTCTGAGAAATTGTCAAAACTGAGCACTTGATACATACTCTTAAATGTTTCCAACAAAATTATTGTTCAGGCTTGTGAATTGAATTTATCTAGTGTTTTGGTATAATTTCCACTGCTTGCTATGTATTGTATATTCTTTTGTATAGTTCGACTACTTATTATGTATTGTTCTCTGTTCCACTCATCTATCATCATATGATGACGCAGAATTTCTGCACGGAAATATCATATGTACTTCTGTACATCGTAATAATATGTGATATGCGAAAAATAATCACTTAGTGGTTTAAGAAGGCGCCTATTCCGTCGGATCTCGGCCACTTAGTCACTCATAACGAGTGCACCTCTGCACATGTATGGACATTGTGCCACTGTCATACATCTATGACGCAGTGCATGAGGGAATCCAAGAGGTGGAACTTAAACTGAGAGGATTCAATCCGACATCGGGATAGGAATTCGGTGTGGCTTAGTGGGTAGAGCTGAAAACCCGGGTTCAAATCCCAGTGTCGGAGAGAATTTTTTTTCTGTTCCACTCATCCATCATCATATGATGACGTAGAATTTCTGCACGGAAATATCATATGTACTTCAGTACATCGTAATAATATATTGTACATTTTTGTCGAGCCATCAGCGTAGCTTGGTCGGCAGAGTCACTTGTCTGTTGATATGGAGCTGTGCTCGGGCTTGGGTTAATTCATGTTTGGTTGATTACCTGGTTGGGTTTTTACCGAGATTTTCCTCAGTCATAAGGCAAATGTCAGGTAATCTACGGCAAATCCTCGGCCTCATGTCATCTTGCCAAGAAATTGTGTAAAGCTTGACTTGTTCTACATCTTAATGCTTTAATGCTGATGTAAGATCTATGGATTACAATAAATGAAAATGAAAAAAGAAAATTGCTATTATGGCAGTCATTATAGTCACCACGACCATCACCATTGCCACCACAATGACTACTATCACTGTGATCTCATATTTGAAACGCAATTGTTCTCTAGAGCAGTGTTGCTCAAACTTTTTCCCCCATGGAACCTAGAGTTTAACCATGGGTTATTCATTTTCTTTGTTTTGTTATCAAATGCTATTAATAACTTATTATTTATTCACATAAACATAAAAAATTCGTTTTAACAATTAATAGTTCCACGACCATTGTAGGACTAAGAAGTTAGTACTTCTTGAAATAAGTTGACTGGCGGATGTATGTGAAAAGTGAACAAAAAAAATCTGTCTTACCATTTACCAATGTTTTTCAGTTTTATTAAATAGCCTATTTTGTAAAAGTAAGGGTTTGAAAAAATTATAATTCGGACAAAAGTTGGTTTTTGTGCGTAAAATCAGAATCTGATTGAAAAAAAGTTTGGGTTCCTATTTAATAAAAACAAAAACTGACTTTGTAACCTACGCTAAATAAAAAATAACTAATGCTATTTTTTTCCCCTTCAAACGAGAAATGTTTATTCAAAATTTTATTCTCGTAAACGTATTGCTTTTTAGATAAGCAACTAGAAAGTTAAAAAAAAGACCCTTAGGCCTATATGATTTTATGGCAGAAAGTTGTTGCTCTATTTCTGCTTCTGAATTTAGTCTGTTCTGATGTTTTGTTTGGGTGGACACATACTCAGAAAATCCAGTGATATAAGTGATACATATGCCTATTATTTTCTATTTTAGATGTTTAACAATAGTATAATTATTGATATTTCATATTATTATTGATCATATTTTCGTGTTTTTTGTGTACGTTTTATAGAATCTGATAAGTATAAAAATACTGTTTTTTAATGTTGAATAGCATTATTATTTGAGGATCAGTAGGATGAAAAAGTGGTATCTCGTGGTTTTCCACTTTGTCCATCTCACTCCATTCTTTATCCAGCTATTGGATAGATAGTATTGGGACTATTACGGGAATTTTTTTTACGTAAATAAGTCTGTGTCAAAGAGCCACTAGAGAAATCCAGGTGATAGAACTGGGTAACGGAATCCAGGAACGAAAATATGTATTGACGGCAAATTATACGGAACTAAGGTTTCACTATCAATTTTTTATGTAACAAATTACCATCACATGAGCGACATAATAAGACTTACTGAAGTAGGCCTATAATAAAATATTTTTATCTTATCCTAGTGACATAGTGTACTGTTTATGAAATCAAACCGGAGATTCACAAACTCTGTAAAAGAATATTGTCCCATTTTGTGTATCACAGGCCAAAGCCTTTGGAAAATCTAAAGATTGCAAAGGATAATACCAAATGCAATCAAAGGATTAAACTTTTGGCAAATATCTGTAAAAACACAAACTTGTATTTTAAGAGTGTAAACTCTATTTGTTGTTTTGCATTTTCTCTGTTTCAGCTTCAGTTCGCTTCTTCAGCTAGAGAAGTGTGATGACAAAAATTCTGTCGATCATTACTCTAGTACAGAGTGGAGAAGGAAAAATCTCTAATGAGAAATTCCAAATTGTAGAGTTTGATACACCTCCATAAATGCTATTGCTTTGTCTTTTGACTTACGTCTTTTGACTTTGTTTTGCAAATGCTTTGAAGTAGTATCATCTACTCAGCAAAATTGTCAATTACTTTTGCTTTGTATTTTGGCTTACGCCTTTTCACTTTGCTTTTGCAATATTTCTGACAAGATTACCATTCCACGACTTCTTCGTCATGCTAATGAGAACCGAATAGTTCGAAACAAGAGATTTGCAAACTGGGTAAAAGAATATCGTCCCATTTTGTGTGTCACAGGCCAAAGTCTTTGGAAAATCCAAAGATTGCAAAGGATAATACCAAATGCAATCAAAGGATTAAACCTTTGGCAAAGATCTGTGAAAACACAAACTTGTATTTTAAGAGTGTAAATTCTATTTGTTGTTTTGCGTTTTCTCTGTTTCGGCTTCAATTCACCTCTTCAGCTAGAGAAGTGTGATGACAAAAATTCTGTCGATTACTACTGTAGGACAGAGTGGAGAAGGAAAAATCTCTAACAAGAAATTCCAAATTGTAGAAATCAAACTGTTAGCAACTGTCAGAAATATCTCATAATTACTTAACATGACGTGAAATAATTTGCTGATTACAACAAACATTTTATTTATATCCTACCAGTAACTTAGCAACAAAGGAATTTTTATATCATGTTAGGGTGCTAAACAATTCATTATGGACCAACTAATATTATACACAAAAAGATCAATAATTACAATAATTATTAGAATAAGATAAAACATTGTATATTATATGTGGCTAAAAGTCCATGTGTGCGTAAGGTTATAGGTTAGAGAAGTAAAAAATAATGCACAGTTCGAACTTAGTGTTCCTTTTTTTTTTAATTCCTTTACTTTTTGAAGAATAATATTGAACACAGAATTCTACACATACATTAATTCTAAGAAACTTGGAAAAGTATTTTCCAAGATGAGTCAAACCACTGGCATAATTCAGGTGATAAGCATATTTGTCTGCGTGAATTTGATTTCCATTTGGGCTCTTACGTGGTTGAGTTTTTTTTCCCCCAAGTTTTTCCCCAACTGGAAGGCAAATGTGAGGTAATCTATGGCGAATCTTTGGCTTCATCTCGCCAAATACATCTCACTGTGAGAGATTCTATCAACAGCAAATAACCTAGTGGCAGCTGGGCAGCTTAGTTGGTAGAGCAACTGGCAATGAATTGGAAGGACACAGGTTCAGTCTGGGGTGGTGGTAGGGTTTTTATCATTGCCAGAACTTCCAGAACAGCCTCAAGGTTTACTCAACTTCTTATAAAATTGATACTAGGTCTTTCCCAGGGATAAAATGCATTCGGAGTGTGGTGCTGACCACACCACCTCAATCTAGTGCCAAGATCATGAAGCATAAAGTTTTACCATGTTCCCTAAGTGCCTTCAAGGCTTGTAATTACCTAAATAACCTAGTAGTTGATACATTATTCTTAAATAACCAAATAAAAAATATGAGTCAATTACTTGCTGCCAAGATGAGGAAGACAGCAGTTAGTGGTTGTGGTGGCAGCAGTAACAGTACGAGTCTTTATCAGGATTTAAAATCAGCTGATAGTCTTAACCAGTATCTAGTACAGGGTTCTCAACCTTTCGAAGATTGTGAGCACCGCCCACGTGTGATACTAAGTCAGTGAGCACCATCAAATAGGTTAGATTCAGCAGGCCTATATGAATACAAAAATACAAGTAAATATATGAGTAAATAAAAAAAAGTAAATAAATAAATTTATTTATTTATTTATTTATTATTTATTTATTTATTTATTTATTTATTTATTTATTTATTTTTTTATTTATTTTTAAAACACAAGAGTTATGATTTCATTGAAAGCAAATGTTACTCAGAATTTCAGTGATGCCCAAGAAGAAGTCGTTTGTAGCTACATGTAAACAGTCCTGCAGATGTGAATTAGTTAATCGTGAACTTGCTTTGTTCTCAAGGTATTTCATAAGTGAGATTTTTTTTTCCGCATATGTAGGTTGTTCTGGACATTGCCAGACATTTGAGAGAAACACTACGCAGTATTTGAAGTCTTTTTTTGTATCTTATGCCCCCCCCAAAGGCTATGAATTTCTCCTTTTGAAACAAATATTTCAACGCTAAGAATTGGAGATCTATCAACTGAAGTTCCGCACAAACAACCATATTATTCTCTTGAATAATATTTATTTTTCTGGCCAAGTCCACACGGATTTGAAAGGGGTTATACACCATGAAATGCGAGAAAGCCTCTCAGGTTTCTAACATATTACAATGGATGGATAGAAACACTGTTTGTTCCGGTTCGTACAATAAAGCTTGAATTGAAAAAAGACCTCTGGAGCACTTATGCTCATGAGAAATTTTTTACTCGCATGACAAGAGCACTAAATGTCATTAAAACACTATGGTGCTTGCGAGCACCAGATTGGTAGGAACACCTGTCTAGTACATAGAGTTCCTAAACAGGTTAATAGCAACACTTACACTACTGTATTTTGAATTTGTCACTACAGAACAGTGTATGTCATGAAAAGATTATCATGATATTTGGATAGGAAAGCTGTCAATATAACTTAATCTAATTTCATTGACTTTGAATTAAAAATAAGAACATTTTGATCTAATTATCACTGACTTTGAATTAAAAATAAGGGTATTTTGACCTAATTATCACTGACTTTGAATTAAATGAGAGTGGCAGCAATCAAAGGAGATTTGGAAAATTCCTATTTAGAATCAAAATACTGTGGAAAGAGAGGATGATACAGACTTGGACAAATTATTAGCAAAATTGACGATTTTTATGTTATAATTTTACAAAATTTGACTTTTGAATTTAGACAACAGTTGACATTTTTACATATTTATGAGTACTGTAATCATAAAAATGTCAACAGTAGTCTAAATTTTGTCAAAATATGTCACAAAAATCGTAAATTTTGCTAAAAATTTGTCCACGTCTGTAGATGTGAATTAAGTGTGATTATAGATACAGTATTCAGTATTTTTCATCTAGTATAAAACTATTTTAGAGTAGATCATGGTAGCGTAGAGATTAGTTTGACTAGCAGAATAATTGAATGTGATTATGAAAGTGTGAACTATAGAGTCGAGAGAGAATGTAATTTTGTAAGAAATGGTTGCTTGGAAGATAGAGGTGGAGGTGAATTTATTATTGTATCTAATTTTGTTGCCATTGTAATGTTTTCGAATAGTGGATGTGTAATAATATATATTTTGCAAATTCGTTTGTATCTGTGTTTATTGGAGATGGCGGATCTAATCTAGCATGACTGTGTTTATGAATTATGAAATGAATCCATAATATATGAGGAGCATTTTGAATCAAGAATTCTGAATAGAATATGCATGTACAGTCCATTAAAGTGAATCACTGGAAAGCTGTAGGAGGTCATGTGATCATTTGTCATTGCGTGTGAAATACAGTTTGAAAATAAGCAATACTATCGAGAATGCCAGCAGCTGTGAAATTCGTGCTATGATTAACTATTAACTAGTTATGAAAGGTTTACGGATCAAATGTTGAGTTCCACAAGCCCCTCCCCCCCCCCCCTCCACAAAAAGTCACTTACGCTTATGATAACTTTATTTATGTATCTTATTTATTTAGGATAAGAAAGGTGTATTAAAAGTTTATCCCTTGGAGTGAGAAACAACAATTAATACTGAAGTTTGTTGTAGGCTTCTATCAAAATTTATTGCACTGATTAATCAAAAACAAAAATTGTTTGTTAACTTCTGGTGGTGTTCTTTTCTACAATAAAAGCCACCCTTTTAAGTTGCACTGCATAACACACACTTGAGCTGCTTTGATGTTCCAAATGTTCAAGTGGGACTTGTTCAATCTCCTATTGTAGAACTCTTACCTGGCTCTTGACTATAGATCTGGTTTGGTTTAGCCTACATTGGCACAGACGGTTAGAATGAGGGAGTTTTTCTCCACAAGGACCTGCTTCCACCCATACTGAGCACAAAACAAAATTTTCATTATGACTTAGGATTTTCCGGAAGATTTGTACTTAATTTGGATGATACAAATAGCAAGGATGAGAGCTTCATCCAGCGACCATATACCAATGATTTCCCCCCCTCCCCCAACACCCTAAGATATTTGCCGGCAAGTTATGGGAACAGTAGTGCAAGTGAGGGGATAATAATTCCCTTCTCTTTCTAAAAATTCTGTGCCAACATAAATCAACTAGGATTTACCATCTCTTTTTGCATCTCAGTTTCTGCGAGCAAACTCCCAGTGTTTAAAAAATAACGGGAATATGAAACCTGTGGTGAAAAAATTAACTGTTTTCTATATTGTCAAATTTATTTGGTAAGTCTGTGCGGATGACGTGAATATGTTAGGAGAAAATCCACAAACGGTTAGGGAAGACACGGAAATTTTACTTGAAAGAAGTAAAGCGATTGGGTTGGATGTAAATTCCGAAAAGACAAAGTATATGATTATGTCTCATGACCAGAATATTGTATGGAAACATAAAAATTGGAGATTTATCCTTCGAAGAGGTGGAAAAATTCAAATATCTTGGAGCAACAGTAACAAATATGAATGACACTTGGGAGGAAATTAAACACAGAATAAATATGGGAAATACTGTCAAAAATCTGAAAGTTAGAACTTATAAAACAGTTATATTGCCAGTTGTTCTGTATGATTGTGAAACTTGGACTCTCACTTTGAGAGAGGAACAGAGATTAAGGGTGTTTGAGAATAAAGTTCTTAGGAAAATATTTGGGATTAAGAGGGATGAAGTTACAGGAGAATGGAGAAATTATAGAATGCAGAACTGCATGCATTGTGTTCTTCACATAACATAATTAGGAACATTAAATCCAGACGTTTGAGATGGGCAGGGCATGTAGCACATATGGGCGAATCCAGAAATGCATACAGAGTGTTAGTTGGGAGACTGGAGGGAAAAAGACCTTTGGGGAGGCTGAGACGTAGATGGGAGGATAATATTAAAATGGATTTGAGGTAGGTGGGATATGATGATAGAGACTGAATTGCACAGGATAGGGACCGATGGCTGGCTTATGTGAGGGTGGCAATGAACCTGCGGGTTCCTTAAAAGCAATTTGTAAGTAAGTAAGTCACTGAGAAGCACATACCACTCTTTAACAAATGCCTCACTGGATACACTTCAACATCTATGGTCATATTGTTTGTGTATATCAGTAGGCCAAGGACTGATATTGAGTTTCTGTTTCTGTTGTCATTTGTTATAGATTTATAATGTTTATGTAACTGATTTAGAGTTTGTTTTAAAGTTTGTGATATTGGTGATGAAGCCAGCAATGACTAATGTTATGTAAATTTCCAATCCGGCATTTGTATTTGTCACTAGAGGAAACTATGAAAAACCTCAATCAGATTTTCTAGCCATGGGGTTTGAACCATGTGGTCTCAAATGTTGCTGTCTGAGCCACCTCGCTCAGTAAATAATGGTTGTAAGTAAGGTTTAGATGTATTGAACCATTTGTTTTTATTCTGTCACTTTTTAATGATTGACCAGCCCTTACTTTTTAAATGGCCTTCACATCAACATCAACTGCTGCTGCTGCAGCATTTCATTATTATTATTTTTTTTTTTTTTTCGAATGAATCTTGTGAACATTGTGATCTTCTGATAGCACTTTGACTTCTTGGCTTTTATGTTATATTTAATTGTAATTTACAATTACTTGCAGGTGCTTCATTATAAAAGAGCAAGAATGGATGTGATTATGATATCGAGTGACTCCAGTACATCAAGCTCTCCCATTCGTGAAACTCACGATGAACTTGACAAAATTGATGATCCAGTTGACAGTGATGCTAAAAGTGACACAACAGTTGTTGTTCATTATCCTCCAGTGGAGTTAGGGAAAACGGATTTAGAGCCAATCGATGGTGAACTTGATTTAGCTGGAGACATTGACACTTCATTTGATTTACCTCCTCTTCGTCCTGAAAAGGAAGATACATCTCATAATATGAGGACATCGAGTCCAGATCTGTGTGAAGTCTTAGCTGGAGACATTGACACTTCATTTGATTTACCTCCTCTTCATCCTGAAAAGGAAGATACATCTCATAATGTGAGGACATCGAGTCCAGATCTGTGTGAAGTCGCTTCTGAGAAGGGAATGGATTTTATTGAATTACTTAGTGATAGTGATGGCAGAAGTAATGATGTAGAGACGTATTTCTCATCTGTTAATTTTAAAAGAGCACAGGAGATTGGAACTTCAGATGTCGACAATCATGTCAGTGCTACTGAACTGCGAAAAGCTCAGAAAAGTGACCATGACCTGTCCAAAAGTGAGAGTTCTGATGAAGAAGAATACAAGTATGTCATACATTATATCTTTATTTCCATTTTAATCTAGATAATTCTTGTTCTTTTATAGTTGTATGAAACTTGTTAATATTTACCCTCTTCAGTCCTGTTGTAGAGTATACGTTACATAATTTTCTTTTAATTTTTTTGCAGTGTCTTGGATAGTTTTGAAAATTTTGAAAAATTAAATTTGATAGAAATGAAGAGTATCACTTTTGCAATATTTATATACCAGAATTATAAATTAGAATTTAAAATTTGGAGGCATCAACAGTCAAAATTGCCCCAAAATTTGATTTTCTGTGAAGACTTGATTTGAGATTTTTGGAACTCCAGAATGATTATGTGACATATATATATATATATATATATATATATATATATATATTTTTTTTTTTCTTTTCAATTTTTAAAAAATATAAATTCGGGACTGAAGAGGTTAAGACGAGAATTTTTATGATTGAAATCAGTGTTGAATTCAGACCTTTTCCCTTGGAGGGGATTTATACTGCACTAGTGGGGAGGTGGAACTGGCAGCAAAAGAAACAATAATTCATATCTTACGTAACAATAACAGAGGCAGTTTGTGTAAAAGGAAACGTAAAAAAACTGGGTCAGTTAAAGAAATAGAGCTTTCATTCGATTATTTTGTTTTAAATACCACTAAATGTTAATATAGGCATTAACTTAAAAATGTTAACATTATCATGTAAAACAGGGTGATTATGAATTATTCTTCATTGTCAAATTATCCCATGGAGCTAGTATTCAGTAAATATCCTTTTTACATAAACTGCCTAAATTTAGTAGCCTACAAGTAGTAATTACTCACTAATTAAATTAGATGAATGCATCTTCTAGTAGCTCTTCTAAAGTTTTAAAGCGCATTGATATGAATACGCCACTTGTTCTTCAAGAGCTTCGAGTAAAGCAAATTGGAGTTTAACTAGCAGAGCATGTTACTAGACCTGAAGATGCCATTAATGGCGAAAGCGCTTGTCACATTTTGATTGTATAAATGACCTAATGTAATTTTTTGTATTATTCTTTAGGTTAAATAAGACAGTTATTGAAAGATTTTTATACTTATTTCTTTTATATGCTAACTTATCAGACCAATATGTCTTTTAAATAAAATTTAGCAGAGCAACATGAGTCTGAAAATGGAAATTGAAGGACATAGCTTTATGCAAATTAGTTTAGTTCACAGTGATAAAGTTTATTTATTGCTGCATTTATTTTTAGAGATTCGAGAGCAGGTACAAGTGGCATTTCGAGGAAATCTAACCAGCTATCACTTAATACCAGTGAAAATGGCTCACCTAAGGTAAGTTATAGTGAACTTTGAGAATTGTATTATGGTAATATTTTTTTAGTTTCTTGATGAATTGTAGTCAATGTTGTTTTTTTCAAATGGTCGGATATTGACTTTTTATTTTCTACGTATTATGGTAGTCTGTAAAAAATAAAAATAAAGAAAAGTGAAAAAATCGTATAGTAATGGCTTTTTAGAAACAGCTTTTGAGGTATGAACTGTGAACCAAATGGAAAAAAATATATATATATTGGAAGATGAAAGATGAGATGGAATTGCTGAAGTCATTTCGACCTTAACCATGGCTGCAAATGATAATAAATGCACAGTTAACGAGCTATTAGAACATCAGAACACTGCACCCTCGAGCTAGTGTCTCTTACCCATGGAGAAGACACTGCACTATGGTGCATTCGCAGCTGCTGGTGGGTATGCTCTCTACTTCTTCCTGCTTTAAATTAAATTATCATAAAAACTAATTTCCAATTAATTATCTATGTTACTCGAATTTATATCTTATTGATTGTGCATTTATTGTTTTTTTTTTTCGAAAACTAACTACATGACATCTTCAAGGAAAAAAAAAAAGCTATCTTAGTGCCTTATGTAATGACATACTACTGTGTAATTTGTAATTTATATCAAATATGTAAAAATAACATTAAAATTTCAATATCAAAGACAGTACTCTACTCCACATATATTTATGACCTATTGGTTTGTAAACAGAAAAAAAATTTCTTCCTTGAGCTACGTCATCTTTTTCTGGACCAACACTAAACTTTCTCACATGGCTAGTCTCCTTGACTGTGTGATTAGTATAATGCAGAACCATTACAGAAATGTTACAGAAGAAGTACAAGACGTAGACAAAGAATTCCTTGGAATGGAAATATAGAGTAAGTAATGTCGTCAATTTCAGAGAATTATTCTATTAGATATTTAAAACAAAAAAGTTTAATACAATTTTGCTCGCTTTTGCTTCCTTTTCGAAAATGTAGTGTTTTAAAATTATTAAACCATATAAATTAGAAATGTAAACGGTTTTATATGAAATATTTCATAGCTTGTTTGGGAAATACATTGATTTAATTTCCAATATGCTCGTCAATTTAAGAGAACAGTGTATTAAGATAACAGATGATTGAAAGAATTTAAGTTTTGTCCTTTAAATGTGCATAAATTTGATCCGAACAAATGTAACTTTTCGTTTTG
Source organism: Periplaneta americana (assembly GCF_040183065.1). NCBI lineage: Eukaryota > Metazoa > Arthropoda > Insecta > Blattodea > Blattidae > Periplaneta > Periplaneta americana. The sequence goes on along the minus strand of NC_091123.1, from coordinate 66,314,729 downwards.
AAAATAAATCTAAAATGTTACATTTGTTCTGATCAAATTTCTACACATTTAAAGGACAAAACTAAAATTCTTCTAAATCATTTATTATCATATACACTGGTCTCTTAAATTCACTGAGTATAATTATTGGGAATTGAATCAATGGCTTCCTGAAAACACGCTGTGAAATGTTCCATATAAAATAATTTTTAACTCGAAAAGGAAGCAGAAACGAGCAAAACTTTTTTGTTTGAAATATCTCAAAGAAAAACCCTTTGAAATTAATGACATTATTTACGGTTCAATCTATATTTTTGTTGATGCCTGGAATCGAACCACATATCACTTAATTGAGAAGTACTTCCAAAATAGGAAGAATGAAATAAATATGCAATAATGAAAAATTCCGAACTCTAGTTATTGCTTTGTATTCGATGTGGTTGTTTGTTTATAACATTGCTTCATCATGCATTTCTCGCTTGATTGGAAGATTTTGTGCATACTGTTAAAGAGTTGTCTTCATTGCTACGGATATTAGTCTCAAGGCATTTGACTATGTCTTTCTAAAAAGACCATTCTTGAATTGTTGGCAGTGATTGTAATTTCACTTTGTTAGAAAGATATTTTCGTAAAAATGTAACTTCCTCAGTCATATGCATCAATGAATTGCTCATATTGGAAGTCATTAAGCAGCTAATAAATGTTGTGATCAAAAAATACTTTCATAATATAACAAGCATATTATTTTCACTAATGAATCCTCAATAAAAAAAAGTTACAATAATTCAGATTATGGAAACTTGTAAAAATATTTCAGATTGAGTGTTTACTTTTAGGTTAGAAGAAAACGAAAACAGAAACTTTCAGATGAGGAAAAAGAATTGAAGAAAGCTGAAAAAATTCAGAAGAGAGAATTGAAACTAGCCGAACAAGCAAAGAATAAAGCAGAAAAATTGGCAGCAGCTGAAGCACTTCGTTCCAAGAAGCCAGGGGAATGTTTGAAGGTACAGAATTATTTATTTATTTTTTTTCATGTTCTGTCATTTCTTTGTATGTTGTTATTGTGTATATCATTAATCATTATTATATAATGTTATACTACATCACGTATTTAACACTAAAGCTATAATAGTGTTATACCCACATAATGCGAATATTGTATACTAATATGCAGACTGATTCACGAAGAATTTGCAATACTACTCTAGGAACTGATGAAAAAAGTTCATATAAACATTTGTCATAATTTTACAATTGACTAAATTATATCCTTCTGAAAGTTGACTACGAATGTGGAAGTTATGAAGGTGTAAGCATTAAAATATCTAGGAAAAATGATACTGAGTGTATTTAAATCCACATTATTAGTCACTAAAAATTTATATTAAAACTGGTTTTCAAAGATCTCACCTTCTGCAGCAATGCACATAGTTTCCTGAGTGTAAACTGCATGCATCAGTGTAGTATGTATATGCACTTACTTACAGATGGACAATTAATATTAGGTACCCTCCACAAAACTGGCTTCATTTATACACAGACGGATCCTTGATCTCCAGAGAACAAGGTGCTGGTGCAGGTGTTACGTGCTGTCTCTTCTCACTTTATAGATCTCTTGGATATGGAACAACAAGTTTTGATGGAGAAATCATTGCAATAAGTGAAAGTCTCAGGAATCTTCTATGCCACATCAATAAATTTAAGAATGCAGTTATATTGTCAGACTCCAAAGCAGCTATTCTATCAATAGTCTCTAAACACACACCTTCATCTCAAACAGCAGAAATAACTAAAATGCTCTCTCAATTAATATCACTCAATAAAAGAATTGTATTCCAATGGATACCATCTCATTGTGGAATCCTGGGAGACGAGAATGTGGATGCTTTAGCAAAGAAAGGCAGCACTGCTACTTACAGACCTGTTACTAAATCTACATATTACTCTGTGAAAAGATTTATTAAATCTACATACTTAGACTTCAACAAACAAAATTTGATAACACAATCTGAAGGGAAAAAATGGAACTCTCTGCATCATAATCCACAGTTAATTCCCGATTTACCACGAAAATCTGCTTTTAGATTGGCAACAGGCCATGATTGTTTGGCCAAACACCTGCATAGAATTGGAATATATCAGTCCCCTAACTGCCCATTGTGCAACTCAAACCAAGAAATGGATTCGGAACACCTCAAAATCTGTGCTTCCTTGGCTGGCATGATAATATCTTTGAAAAATATTGGAGTGCAAGAAGTCAAATGACTTTATTGTCAAACACCTGGCATTAGAAAACAACAACAACAAATGGCTTTTAAAGAACGTGCAGGTTCATTGCTGCCCTCACATAAGCCCCCATCAGTCCCTATCCTGTGCAAGATTAATCCAGTCTCTATCATCATATCCCACGTCCCTCAAATCCATTTTAATGTTATTCTCTTATCTATGTCTCAGCCTCCCCAAAGATCTTTTTTCTCTCCAGTCTCCCAGCTAACACTCTACATGCACTTCTGGATTCGCCCATACGTGCTACATGCCCTGCCCATCTCAAACTTCTGGATTTAATGTTCCTAATTATGTCAGGTGAAGAATACAATGTGTGCAGTTCTGCAATGTGTAACTTTCTTCATTCTCCTGTAACTTCATCCCTCTTAGCCTCAAATATTTTCCTAAGCACCTTATTCTCAAACACCCTTAACCTATGTTCCTCTCTCAGAGTGAGAGTCCAAGTTTCACAACCATACAGAACAACTGGTAATATAACTGTTTTATAAATTCTAACTTTCAGATTTTTTGACAGCAGACTAAATGACAAAAGCTTCTCAACCGAATAATAGCAAGCATTTCCCATATTTATTCTGCATTTAATTTCCTTCCGAGTGTCATTTATATTTGTTACTGTTGCTCCAAGATATTTGAATTTTTCCACCTCTTCAAAGGATAAATCTTCAATTTTTATGTTTATATTTGGTATAGAATCTTATTTATTTGAAATATTGTGCAACCATTTCCTAAAATATATCTAAGTAATTTGCAATTTTATATTTATAGTACATTCGTGCATGTCTGGATCAGCAGCTGTTGGCAACAGAATATGGAGGAGAGCTGCTGGTGTCATTGCAGTCTGAAGGAATGCAGTATAATGTACAGTCAAATCCAGTGCCTTTTTCTGTCTTCTGGATAAGAGAAATTCAGGAACATTCAGTAGGAGAAGATAAGGAGGTATGTCTTCAAAAGATTGTGTAGACCTATCATGTGTTAATATATATAAGCATGTCGAGGAAACGACAAAAAGGTTTACAGTTGGTTTCACTCACATTCGTCCAGTTTTCTAACATCTCATTAAATCAAGAATTGTCCCAGCAATACAAATGAAAAATAATTAGTTTGATGGTTATTTGTGCCATGTCTTACATTCTCTGCAAGGGCAAAGGTAAGTTAGTTAGTGGGGTTTCAAAAGGGCACGTCAGCTACTATGGCTATTTGCGTCCTTGGCAAAGGTTATACAATAGAAATTTCCTCATTGGTCAGTTGTAGTACGAATGTTTGTTTGCCATAAAATGTTTACATGGAAAAGTCGATAAATTCTTTAATTGATAATGAACTGCCAGCTATAGAAAAACCTATAAGCTTATTGAGAGATTGGTTAAAACTTGGGAAATGACGGTTCTTTGCCTGATGTCGACACTTGCGACTTGGAAAGAATTGAAACTCTGTCAACTTTCGAATAGTCTTGCATAGTGCAGAAGTAATACATTTATTTGTAATATACAGTGTGATTCAGGACCTCTGTGACAAACTCTGGGGATCTCGCTTTGAGAATAAATTTCCGTGAAACAACCCATGTTCTCTGATGCCATGTTTAGGAGCTATATAACATCGAAAAAAAAGACAAGCTTTAGTGACAATATTTACAATTAATTATGAAGTGAATTATTCATTTATTTCTTCAAGTACCCTTGCGGACAGGTTATAAGTATCCTGTAATTTTGCTGCCCTGTTTGAATGGAGTGCCCTTCGGAATATGCTTCTGCTGCTCATGAAGGATGTACTTTCACAATGTATGAGGACATGAAATTTTAACATAATATCCCAACGCACTTCAGCCTGGTTGTATGAGCACATCTGAACATCTATGGGGAACAATGGATAGGGAGAGTGGGACCTGTTGCATGGCCATCGTGATCACCCGACTTCACGCCCCTAATCTTTTTCTTCCTTGGGAAGATGTGAAGCATACACCACTCGAATTGACACCAGAGAGGAAATGACAGCGAACATTTACTGTTTTTGATCAAATTGGCCAAAGACCAGTAATGCTCGACAGAGTCCAATATAATCAATGCTACTATGGTGTAATGAATGTAATCAGGTTCAGGGTAGATGCTTTGAACACCTGTAACTTGTCAGCAAACATACTTGAAAAATAATTCATTTCATATTGTTAATGTCACTAAAATCTGCCTTTTTTTTCAATGTTGCATAGCTCCTAAATGAAGCATCGAAGAGCATGAGTTGTTTCACGAAAAATGATGTTCATTGCGAGATTTATCAATCCCAGAGTTTGTCCTGAATCACCTGTGTAGTAGTGCTAATGACACTAGTGTATGTAAGCACAGTATAATTTGTTGATTATGTTAAGTGTGTGTTGACTATGAGAAAGTGTTTTATTTCTCATTTCTTACTTGTTTCAGTTTTAAATTGAATTTTACTTCTCTGTTCTTAAAACTAAAATCTCTCAACACAGTGTTAAAGCACATACCCCAAAAGGATTTTTATGGTTATGTTCTGTTTGATTCCATTTTAACGTGACATTGTCTGTCTTTTATTACTTGACACTTGCAATTAGTACAGAATTAGCTCCAGTCAGTGCCTTTGTTAGTGAATGAACATAGTTTGATTTGTTTACTTCAGGTTCGAAGTTAGATGAAAGCATATTGATAGTGTTCAGGTAAAAGAGCTTAACCATCATTTTTTAAATGTGACTTTTCTGCTGTGATTAGTGTAATTAGTTCAAATTTATGTACAAAACGTGAAGATATGTTTTTCTTACAATTATATTTACATTTCTTCATATAAAGTAGCTAATAATAATGTGTTAAAATTTAATTATAGCTGTTTCTGAAAAAAATTTCCTTTGTGGGATAAGCCCTTTTACCTGAACACCATCGATGTTATATAATGATAAATATACCATGTCATATTTCGTTATCAACACGTGAAACAACAGGCTACTTTTTAAAATAAATCACCATATTCTAAACCAGTGTTTCCCAACCTTTTTTGCTTCAGGGAACCCTAGAAATGTTTAACTAAACCTCGGGGAACCCTGACTTGTAGTGTTTTCACCTAGATAAAGTATAGGTTTGTGCTGTACAGTAGGTGATTCATATCACATTTAAGCTTATTACAGTCTGGAAAAAATTAAAAAATATTTATTTAATTACTATTCATAGAAAGACACTCACTATGAAGTTATAACTTAAAAATCATTATTATATATATATTTGGGCAAAACTGTTTCCAATTTGCAAATCATTTTTAAAAGATTCATCTGTAAATAAAAAATAAACAGTTCCTCAAGTGTATAATTTGGTTACATTGCCAGTTGAGTGTGTAATTTGTGCTTCTTTCTTAGAACGCAATAGTTTCTTTCTAGGCCGCAATTTTGACAGGCAAACTCGAGGTTGTTCTTTGAAAATAAAAAAAAAAAAAAAAAAAAGGCCTATTTCGTTGTTAAGCTTTATTTAATGTTTGTTAAGCAAGAAAACGCTTGTTGATACAAATAAGATATGGAGGGTTGGAATAATACGGTGTATTTAAAGCTTTTTGTGAGATTACAGAAAACTCTTTTCTTGCCAATGACCAAAACACAAAAACACATCTAAAGATTGTTTGCTGAATTTCATTTTTTATTTCCGATCACATTTTAGTTTAGGTAATTGCTCTTCCTCTTTCAATCTCAATAAATTTTCTACACTGCTAGGGCAATCTATGAAAAGATTCTTGATTCAGTCGTAAATATTCGATGATAAAGAAGGAAAGTACTTGTCAAGATTTTCTAACAGATTTCCAGATAGTCGAAAATTACTGGTATAAAATCTTCATGTTTGAATGCTTGAGTCTGGAACTAAGATCAGTGTGAAAACATGTCAACTGTAAGGTGAAGAATGGGTAGAACAGAGAAAAATTCTCTCCGAGTTTTCAACTCTACATGCTGATGCTTTATCCACTAAGCCACACGGGATTCAAATTCCGATGCCGGATTGAATCCTTCTTAGTTTGAGTTCTACCTCTCTGTTCCCCTTTGATGGCCTACCCTCATGTACTGTGTCACAGAATGTGTGACATTGGCATAATGTTCAACATTATGTACAGAGATGCACTCATTACGAGTGACTAAGTGGCCGGGGTCTAACGGAACATGGTACCATCTTGAATCACAAAGTGATTACTTGCGCTATCATATTACTATGATGTGCCGAAGTACGTATGATATTTTCATGCAGGAATTCTACATTCTGCAATGGGTAGAACGTTCCCATCCCATTATTTTCATCACATCTGTCTGCAAGTCAGGAAAATTGAAAGTGGCTGTCTACATATCATTCAAATTTATTTTATATTCTGTAAAATCCAATAGGTACTGCACTGTTTATTGCACAATTCATCACACTCTTTTATTAGAAACTACCACAGTCATTATTATTCATATTACTGCACGAACTTATGTACAGCTTGTATGCCTTAAGTATATGCTTGGCATACTTACAAAGGAATTCTCCATTCCTTAGTTCATTAGAAACAACCTTATGTGAGTTTGTGACATGCAAGAGATTAAGTACAAGAAGTTATACATCTTGATTACACAACTTTTAACACTGTATCACTTCGGAATATGTATGATAAGACTTTCTTGTGTTAAATTCTAACATACCTTGTTTACATGTTTCGATCTTTCATGGGTCATTCTCAGAATTGGTGCTCATTTCTAAGGATGACCATGAAAGATCGAAACATGTAAACAAGGTATGTTAGAATTTAACACAAGAAAGTCTTAAATAATTGATTAAATGGCGATCTTACTCGTGTTAATTATGTAAGCATGTGCGGCTTACAGCATTTTCGGTGCTACTTCACACCGTCCTCAGAGCCTTCTGTGTCTCGGCATCATCTCAGCTTCGCTGCCTGTTGTGTGGGTGTGTTCATGTGATGAAGCGAAGTTGAGATGACGCCGAGACACAGAAGGCTTTGAGGATGGTGTGAAGTAGCACCGAAACAGCTGTAAGCCGCACATGCTTTCATAATTAACACGAGTAAGGTCGCCATTTAATCAATTATTTATATTCAAGTGTTAAAAGTAGTGTACGAAGGATTCAATATGGAAGAAAGTCTTATCATACATATTCCTACAAGAAGTTTTTTTTATTTGCCAATAGGTTCATGTTGAGAGTCGGGAGCAGGAGGAGGACCAAGTACTAGTGGTGTGGCACTGGGATAAAGTGCTGAAGTTGATTTTTGCCAAAGATCTCATGAACCAGGTGCTGTCTATACAGCGCATTGTCCCTCACAAGAAGCTTACACTTATCATATATGGTGTCGAGTCTTATTTCAGGTTGGTACAGTTTTAGGCTTTCATACATTTTGTACTTTTGTGTTTTTCACACTGTGGTTTTTTTTCTGAGGCCACAGCAAAACTCATATATTTTCAGTATTAATTTATTTCAGATACAATAGACTTGCGTTAATCTGAAATCAGATAAACCGAACACTCTGTTAAATCAAAAAAACTATTTCGTCCCAGCTGAATTGATAGAGAGAAACCCACCGCTTAAACTGAATTTTGGATAAACTGTACCACAAACTCAAATTTTGTCCCTTCAGTGCATATTCTGTAAGTTACTCCTTGAACATTCTGTATCGTGTACAGGAGCTTTTCGTCCTTAGGGTATTAGCCATATTGATATTTATTTAATGTACGTAATATGTATTTCATTTATTGTAATTCCAATGCACTAATACAGTATAAATAAAGTCTTGTTCTCTTAAACTTTGACTGATGATGCGAGATCTCCTACAGTTTACACAGCAGCTCTTGATGTGGTCTCTTCAGAGAGTACTGTCATGTTCAGGACAGTAGTAGTCAAACAGCAATTACTGATATTTAAACGATAAGAAAACAATGTTCCCATTAGTTTTCTGCTGTACATATTCATTATTCTTTGTTGCAAATTCCATAGTTTGAAATACTTTAATTCTGACTGAAACTTCAGTCTGTTACAGTATCTTTAAAATGTACTGTAGCATTGTATTGCACTTACTCAGTAAATAGGCCTACCGTCTCTGAATTGTACCGTTGAAATGATGATCAGAAGGATATTTATTGTAGGTAGTATGATTTCTAGAAAAGTTTATTAGTCATTAAAAAAAAAAAAAGGGGCAGAAATAAATATTGTGTAACTATTCATTTATTGGTAGGGTATGCTGCACTGTGTTTGTGAAACAACCTGAATCAACTGAATAGACTTATTTTGCTATTTTAGGTGATAGGCACCTATTTTTACCAAAACCTCGTTAGGTTGAACTTTATTAAACCCATCTCACTCTTTCAATCTCTTGGAATTCAGATTAACATATTATGTATACATATTTACACGTGTATCATCGTATTTTTGGAGATACGAAAGCCATTTATATGTTCTAAATCAATTGCTTTCGAAATTAGGTTTGCCGTGAAAATGTAAGAACACGAAAATTCAGTACGAGTTCATTATTAAGATGTTGTCCACTTCGAAAAAAGTGAAAATTTGAAGCTACCTATGCTTTCAATAATGTGTCCTTTAATGACGCTGTTTGCTTTATTGTAGAAATAGTGAAACGTTTTGTGTTGGGTTCAAACGTGTCTGAAGTACACTTAGGTTTTATTTGAAATTTCCAGTATGCCCAGAAATGTTGTTCAAGAAGAAAAGAACACATTTAAATACAGTGTTAAAATTGCAACCAAAATTTAACTAACGGTAAAATACCAATTTTGGAAGGGACAGTGTGTCAAAATTTAGCCTGCTACGACTTGTGAAACTTCAATGAATACAGGGGATTGTGAGAAAAATAATTACGTACCGAAATAAATTGAGGGGCTCGGGCACAAAACATGGTAACTGACAGTTTGTTAAAAAATGAGATATGTAGCATACAATATGTTATCTTACATTTTGCGTCTAATGCAGTAGTTATTTTTCCAACATCTCAACAGATGGCAGAAGTATACAAATTTTTACTTTCCTGATAACTATACAAACTGTTGTATGTGTAAATGTTTACCTATCTAATAATTTCAAAACACTAAAACGCCACTTACCATGTTTTACTCCCGAACCCTTCAAATAAAAAAAATTGTTGCTATAATTTTATTGTGGAAACAGTTCACTTGTAGAAATATATTAAATACTAAAATGATACATCACATGACATGTTTATGATACTACATCTATGATTTAAGTGTTAGCTTGTAGATTTTCCATCCAAGTGCGCTGGGTTCGATCCCCAGCCAGGTCGTGATGGAATTTGCGGAGGAGAAAGTAGACTGCAGAGTTTTTCTCGGGGTACTCCCATTTCCCTCTATCATTCCACCAACACACTCCACTTTCCCTTCATTTCATCTATCATCTGCAATAGTTAAAAATAGGTTGGGGTGAAGTCTTGGTGGTAGTACAGGGTTCCACAATACTGATGTAAGGAAGGGTTGAGGTTCCAGCCCTGGGGCTTATCTTGTACTTGTCTGGCTGTACAGTAAGGGACATAATTGTCGAGTGGGCGAAAATGTTTTAAAATCTGTAGCTTGGTTCGTAAGAGGCTACAATTTTAATTCCTTCTCAGCATAGACTGTAATACTTAAACAGAAAAGCGAAGCGAATATCTCGTCATTATATGAACCAAAAGTTTCGACTCAGAGCATGTGCAATGTGACATTCTTTGACTTAAAAAATACTCGAGCTGCTCAACTATTATGTCCCTCATTGTACATGGCTGAGGTAGGATGGCTCACCTGTTGTAGACCATATATTCCCAAAAATGTTTGGTTTTTAGTATGATAGGTAGATTTACTCACAGCATCGTATACAAGGCCTTAAGTTTGTTGTATGAGGTTGTGGATGAAGGTTAAGGCAGAAGTGGGAAGAATATCAGCTGCTGATAATGGCACTCTGCGTTGCTAGTGTTTAGAGCTCTGATAGAAGGAGTGGAGCAGATGGAGAACTCTGAAAGTGGAGGTGTTATGACTTTGCAAATGAAAGTTTTGTAAAATTGTAGTCATGAATTAGTTGACAGATTTTATTTGAAAGTGATTATTTTAAATGCATGAAAGAAAATTTGTACAGCTTGATTCAGGGATTTTGGCCCCTGCAAAAAATAAATAGACAGACTAAAAGCGAGTTACTCAACACTACTGGCAGGGTCACACAGGTCAGGCCACGCTGTAATAACACCTGACACTTCCTTCTTATCATGTCGCGGTACACTCTGTCTTGAAACACAATATTCTTCCACACGTCCCATTACTAACCACTATGTCTGTTGACTAAACAATGTCATGATGGCTTACATTTTCTTGACATGAGTGTCCCTCAGCTTCGAGCATAGATATTATTTTCATTCTTCCTCTTTCCTCTTCCCCTTCTATACACATTTGTGATTAAATTTCTTTCTTATGACGCAACACACAGCTCGCTCACTAGACAAACAACCAAGGACAGGGGCCATTAATGCTGAATCGAGCTGTAATGAGAAGACGTGTTATTTATTTATTTATTTTTTTGCATATTGTATGTTATCACCAGTATCTAATCTGAAATTCATAACAACAATTTACATATAATTTGAGAAATTTATAATGGTTTTAGTTTTAAATGTTTCAATCAAGTGTTATTTTAGTTTTCAGTGTTCGAGAAATACATAATGGTTACATTTCCAGAGATAAGTTATCTATTAGTTTCCAATGGCAGGTTCTTGAGGACAAGTTGTCATATCAAAAGTTTTGCATATTTAATTCTTGAATTTTATTATTATTACTATTACTATTCTATTATTTTTATTACTATTACTATGATGTACCGAAGTACACATGATATTTCTGTGCAGGAATTCTGCATTACCATATGGTGAAGAATGGGTGAAACAGAGAAAAATTCTTTCATCTTGAATTTTATTTCAGTTTATAAAACGACTGTACCCTTTTTCATGCGACTTAGTTCATGGAGATTGCGTCTTTTTTTAGCCTCCCAGAATAACACGAGAAATTTGTGCTTAAGCAGTGTTATCTAATTGTAATGTTAAGATTCAGTCGCTGTTAGTTATAAGTTAAATATTACTTGCGCCCAGACAAAATATTATAGCCATGAATAACATGAGCTGTATGAACTAAGTCGCGTGAAAAGCATTGTAATTAATTTTGCCAATTATTACTATTGCTAATTATGCTGTGATTTTATTTGATCACATGATTTTGGTTTCAACAAAATAGGGACTTTTGGTGTGAAAGTACTTTTATTCAGTTGTCAATTCTGGCCAGGCATAATGAACTTAAAATAAACGAATCTCCTTAGCTGATGAGTAATCTTATGTCTATGAAAGTTCTGTAATGTTGGAAACTAACAATGAATCACATCCGGAACACCCAAATGGTACGCCATAATTAAAATTTAGTTTCGCAGCTGAGAATGAATTAATTCATTTTCAGGTATCAGAAGTTATGCAAGAGTCGGGATGTGAGAGAAAAAGTGTTGGGGAAAGATGGAAAGCCAAAGACTAGCAAGAAGGATGCTCGTTATGAAAATGCACCTGCAGTTTCAATAGGTGATTGGGAAACCGCATTGACAGAAATTTATTTGTTTGCGAATTGTGCACATAGGCAATTAGAGAAGCCTCAGGAACTTGGATTGTATGTCAGGCAATTTACGAAAGCTATTGCTGAGAAGCCTTTCAAGTAAGTGATGTATAAAATATATTAGTATTATTTTAATTTTAGTGCTTCTAATTTATTTTGTATGATACTTTTAGAGTTCGTAGTTTTTAGCATTTGTAATCTAAATTTTAGCATTTTGAATTGTAATTTTAGCATTTTGTTGCATTTATGATTTTAAAATTTATAACATTATTTATTTCATAAAAAACAAAATCATATCGCGTTTTTTAGATACTTTTCGCAGTTTGTCGCAAATTCAAAAGTACTAAGTTATCGATCTAGAACTCATGAAAAATGGAAATACTAAACAGCATTTTTGTAATGGAGATATTTCGTATTTATTGTTAATGCGAAAAACCATAAACTGTATTCAGTAAAATCCCTTGTATCCAGCATCTAAATAACCAGCAGTACCAAAACAACGACACTTTTGGCTAGGTCAAAAAAAAATAGTCATTCATGTGAAAGGGAAGATTCGGACGAAGATGTGAGTAGTTTTCGTAGATCGCACATGTCGCATATCGTGTTTACTCTTTACTTTGTTCACGCGTGAAAACATAGACAAAAAATCCATTATGTCCCTGGAGTATATCAGGTAGCATTAGTAAGCTGTCACTTGAACCTTACAATATGCAGAGACGATATCTTTAAATTTACCACTTGAACTCGCCTGTTTCGAAGGGGTGTTGGATGAATCTAAATAGGAAAGTGTGAAATTCTCTGTCCCTAGAGTGCGCAAAAATTTCATTCGAGTGATAGTATCATGGCTATTACCACTAAGTGCTGCTGTTGTACAATGGATTCCGCAAAACACAAGCGAAATATTCTTACGCTTAAATCATCAAGCGTTCCTTCATCGTCTTCATATCTGCGATGTTTGGCTACACTGTTCTTCACGTCACATGACTCACATGACCGCCATTTAAAATTGTCATAAAGTTATGAAAACTTTTAGTATTTTTTACGTTATTATGTATTACTGTATTACAATAATTATGAACTGATTAATGTACATTACCATATTCAGTACTAAAAATAAACATTGTCCTATTTCAAAACTTTATTTTTAAACATCTATATGAAAATCACTAAATTTCAACATGGAAAAAAATGTTTGTGCAGTACAATGTGTCTTTACATATCCTATTAAAGGTATTTTCCAATTATCTGGCAAAATAGTTATCCGGCACTGGCTTTGTCCCACAGTTGCTCGATACGAGGAATGCTACTCTGTATGTATGTATGTGTGTGTGTGTGTGTGCGTGTGCGCGTGCGCGCTGAATTGATTGTACTGTAATTGATTATTTATTCTTTGTATCTTCATTGTATTCATTTATAGAGAAACTTTAGTACTGAGGAAAGATCTCTTCTTAATCATAATTTATTCCTTATTTTCAGCTTGTTGTACATTATACCGAGTAGAGAAGTTAGCTTTGTAGAAGTGATTCCATGTTGCCACTGCATTGTAACTCCAAACTTGGAGCCATCAACGTGATGTATTTAGAGATATTGACTTCCCCTGTTCTTATGCATTTGAAACTTCATTGTTGACAACGAGAGTTAAGTGCTCTTACAATAACTACATTTCCCTATTCTTATCATTACTCTGTTTGTGATTGGATTGCCACTGAAAGACATGGATTTGAATGAGTCTATTTGCGTTTCATAGTGCAAGCAAATGTTCTTGCCTATTTTAGACATAATGATTGAAGTTTGCTGCTGATTTGAAGCTAATGAGTTCAAACCTTGATTCAGGAGTAGAACTGTTGTAACATTTCAAAGGTCTGCATGTCTTTGAAGCAATCTGTCAGTGATGGAGGAAATGTATCTTTTCTGATTATAGCTTAAGAATTGTTAATTTATATTAGTGCTAAGAAAACATCGTCACCGGCCTGGCTGAGAAACAGTGAGCTGCACTTAGGCATGGGTTTTCTTCTCTCTTGAGCTGTTTATCTTGTTGGGCTTCTTTGAGGATTTCTTAACTATAAAGAGAATATCAAACAATCCCTCATCTTACCAAAATTTATTCTTACTGTCACTAATTCCTTTGATGCTAGATTACCGCGCATTTGATGAAGCGTTGTTAAATAATCGATTAAAAAACATTAATAATTTATTATCTCATTTTGTGCCATACTAGGTGACTCAGACATCAGTGCCAGCTGCAAAATTTATATGATTGCTTATAGAATTACTAGCAAAGAAAGGAATTAAAGTTTCACAAATTTGACAAGTAATTAATTATTCAGATACAGAATCGCATGAAAATTTTTTAGTGTAAATGAATTTCTTAACTACAAAGATTTAATGTGTATTAAATTTTCATTCTAGCTACATTTTCCGATACAAGCACTATATTACGAATTATCTCAATTAATTAATAATTCATACCATACAATTAAATTTCAGTTAAACAATTTTCTTTAAAAATAATGGCAATAATTTTGGCTTCATGTATATAGCAGAAACAATGGAGTAATAATATATTCAAGATTCCAGATTGGCCAAGATGAGCATAACCCTATTCCACCAATGTATACATTACAAATTACAACTGAAAGTTATTGTAAAGTATGTAGTTGTATCTTTCTGTTCTGCAAAATTGTGTATAACACCTTATTTTCCATATTAGTACAAGTGATATCATAATAATCATGCCGTACATACAGGCAGCTTGCAGCAATACCTTACACCTATAATAATGTTACAGCCATCTCCCTTATTTCTAATATCATACTTAAGGAACTGTGGCAAACATTACTAACTACAGTGAAACTTCGATTCTGGGTTTTTCAGGGGACCAGACAAATTATACCCAGAATCGAGAAAAACCCAAAATGGAGGTTTTTATCAAAATTGAAAAAGAAACATATGAACATATTTAAAAACTAATTTTTATGGTCTAACCTCAACTAAAAGAACAAAAATTAATACTTTAAAGAGCTTCACGACATTAAATTCACTGGTTGGTTGCATTAAGTTTACCTGTCACTTCTTGAAGAAATCAAGAATTGATGTCTGCTTTGCAGTCCAGGCAATCTTGTTCTTATAACTGCATGGCAGTGTGTGAATATTTTTAAAACATCTTGGTTTTTCATATTTGCCAATTACCAAGGGTTTTAACTTCTCAGAACCATCTACATTTGTACAGAGAATAGTAGCCTCTCCTTACTTTTCTTCACACCCTGTCAGGGAGTAGAAGAGTCCCGTCTCATCGGCATTAAAGATATCTTTGGCATCATAGCCTTCAATGAGACATGGAAGCACGTCATCTTTCCAGTGAACCATCGACTCATCTGGAACACTTGCACTTTCACCACACACATTGTATGTGATGTCATGTCACTACTTAAAGCGAAGTAGCCATCCATTAGAAGCCTTAAAATTGTCCACTTTCAATCTTAATGCGATATTTTGTTGTGAACTGATTCTCACGCGCTGCAGCACATGATAAACACATGGTTTCTGACTAGTGTGTGGTATCAGGTATCTTGCATGGGTACATGTGGCAGGTAAATAGATGGATGGGAACTGTTACTGAAACGATCTTAAACAAGGATATAAGCATTTAGGGCTGGAAAAAGACACAATCGAAGCTAGTTTGCCTTGTTAGGACAAAAAATTTGTTTCTTAAATATGGGTAAAAACTAAATCGAGAAACATTAAATTGGAATAAAAAAAGCATTGTGTATATGGAACTTCTGCTGGGACTGCCAAATAAGAACGCAAAATGTGGGTGAATCTTAAATCGAGAAACCCAAAATTGACTTTCCACTGTACAGTATTTGTTATTTGATAGCTTATAGCGTATTATCGGCAATTATAATGTGAGAAAAGATTTTTCTCAAGGCAATGCTAGAGGCTTCATAGGAATTGAGGCATTCCCTAGAATGACTTAATGTACGTTACACCATTTTCCCATTTGTAGCATATATTCAATACTTAATAACAAATCTTCTTCCTGAAGAAATTTTATTCCCCTCTAATAAACACAGAATGTCATTCTGTGCAAAAGATACTCTTGTATTAGAAATATTAGTTTCCTCTTAGTGGTAGTGGAAACTGTACAGTTGTACATGTCGTCGATTTACAAGCAGAACACATTAAGTCAAAAATATTACTTCTGAGAAAAAAAGTGTATACAATATACGTGTACATAGTATATGTGTGTAAACTTAGAATTTGAAAATCAAATACACGTAAAGAGAAACAACTTACTAAAAATAATATTTTGAGCATTCAGTTTCGTCAAGAACTATCAAACACCTTTTTCTCAGAAGTAATTTTTTGACGTGTATTTATGCTATGAACTGTTGAATTAATTACAAAGTTTTCACGATTACGTAGGCCTACAAGGAAGATTATTAATGAATATTTCGAAGTGAGCTTGTAATTTTTTTCTGGCTGAGAAATTAACTTTACATTTTGTTAACCGAAGAAGAAATATTGTTGCATTGATAAGTGATCATACTTTTTTTTTTTCTTCTTTCGAGTGACCCTATTTATGTTCATGCTATAGTAAAATGATTGTGATTTCATTGTTTACAGACTTGAGAAACAAAAGAGAGAACAAGATAAATTTAGTTGGTATGCAGCTGGAGATTCTCGTGACTGTGTTCGAGTGGATAAGAATGGCAATGGCCTCCTTAGACTCTGGCAGCAGCAGTTGAGTCAGTTTAACAGAGTTGGCATGGAAACAGCACAGGCGATTACTGCAGTTTATCGCTCTCCTTCTGCTCTGCTTGAGGTGCGATTTTTTATTTGTATAAGTCTTGTTGTAAGTTAGTCTGACTGGGTTGATTACACTGGTCGACAGTCATTTTGCGCCAGACATAAAACTGACAAATTCTTACTAATTTCGACCTTCTGAATTTAAAAATAACAAGCAAAATGATCCATCAGTTCGGGTTTTCGAGATGCACAATATAATTAATTTTCTATGCATTTAATTTAAAAAATCACCATATTTCGTGTGTAACTATTTTGTTTTACAAATTTGAAGTCCCATTATATGAAAACAATATTAGCATAAGTAGGCCATCATGTTAGAAGCACTTGTAGAAAAGGAAATTATTTTATTGTCCTTTTACGACTCTATTTGGAGGGGATGAAACAGGTTCATGGTATGAATTTGCTTGAGTTTACCTGATTTTACTTGAGATGTGTATTTCTTTCACTGTGAACTGCACGCATTGTATTCTTCACCTGACATAATTAGGAACATTAAATCCAGACGTTTGAGATGGGCAGGGCATTAGCACTTATGGGCGAATCCAGAAATGCATATAGAGTGTTAGTTGGGAGACCGGAGGGAAAAAGACCTTTGGGGAGGCCGAGACGTAGGTGGGAGGATAATATTAAAATGGATTTGAGGGAGGTGGGATATGATGATAGAGACTGGATTAATCTTGCACTGGTTAGGGACTGATGGCGGGCTTATGTGAGGGCGGCAATGAACCTTCGGGTTCCTTAAAAGCCATTTGTAAGTAAGTAAGTAAGTGAGCTTCACATTACTGTAGTTTATATTTTGCAATAGGCCATCCTGTCAAAACCACTTCTAGAAGCGGAAATTGTTTTATTGCCCTTTTCGGTTCCATATGGAGGAGGAAAAACAGGTTTGCTGTATGAAATCGCTTCAGTTTGCCAGGAGATTTCCATAGTGTTATTATTCTGTGTAAGATGTGTATTTCTTTAAAGTGTGCTTTAATGATAATATTCAAAGTACGAATGGTTTATATGTGCGGATTTGAAGGTTTAGCATTGCTTCTTGGAATGCAATTAGGCTACACAACATTTTGCTGCTTTCTGGGCGAATGGGACATTCACGCTCGAGATAAGCATTATAAAATAAAACGACAATCACTAGAGCCAGGGAAAAAAATATTATACATTAACCCCTTGTACCTTAAAGTAAAGTAATTTTACTCCCTTTACACATTAAGTTATGTTAATGAAGAATTTTGTTAAAGGGATGAATCATAAAACTGAAGCACTTAAACATATCGAGGAAAAATTTCCTGCTATTACTGATTCAAAAATATTAGAGAAATAATGAAGGACAATCACTTCGAATCTTTGTTGGAAGGAAAAGAGAGAGCCGCCTCGATTGCATTCAAGGACGTTGTATTAAATTTTCTGAGTGACTGTAGAAATAAGAACTATGAAGAACTAGTGCAAAATTTACTGTTGGCTTATGAAACTATGGGTTGTAAAAGTCACTGAAAATTCAATTCCTTCACTTCCATCTTGACTTTTTCCACGAGAATTGTGGCGATTTTAGTGATGAGCATGATGAGCACTTTCATCAAGAAATTTCAACTATGGAAAAAAGATACCAAGGACAGTGGAGTACCAATATACTAAGCAGTCTATTGTTGGACTTTAACTCGTGATGTACCTGATGTCCAGTGTAAAATAAAATGCAGGAAAAGAAAGCTGCAATCTTGTGAACACTGAATATTTAACCTTATTGTCGTTATATAAACCAGTATTTTGAATAGATATAAATTCGAAAATTTTTCAAAAACCGTAACAAACAACCATTTTTTATTGTCATATTCGTATTCAGGAGGCTCAAATCATATAGAAAACATGTATTACATGCCCAGCACAAAAAAAAGTTAAAATTTGTTACGCAGTGTTATACAGTAAAACTTCACTTATACGTTTTTATGGGGTGTGATGGAAAAAACGGATGTGAGAAAAACATGTAACTTAAATGACATTTAATAATATCTGAAATAGCATTTGGAGACTATATGGGGAGAACAAGTCAATTTAGTAAAATTTTGACAAAAAAATGAACTTCACTGTTAGTCATCTTTATAGTACTCAAATTTATAACACACATTCTTCAGGAACGTAACATTATTTGTAAAAAATCTTAGCTGCTTATAGCCAAAGCTGACTCAAACTCCAATCTAGAAAATTTTATGAAATCGGCTTACTTTGCTCTTCCAGTGCTTAAAAAATATGTGATTATTTTACGAAAGTTACCTGTTGAGGATGATAAAATGTTGTTTACACTCCCTATGCTGATGATCAGGTGGTAATCGCCCAAGAGGAGGAAGATATAGAATACATGATGAGAAAATTACACGAGGAATACAGAAAATGGGGTTTGACAATAAACTGGGAAAAAACTGAATATTTGTGTATAGGGGGTAAAGGTAAAGGTATCCCCGTAACATGCCATGAAGGCATTTGGGGGGCATGGAGGTAGAGCCCCATGCTTTCCATGACCTCGGCACTAGAATGAGGTGGTGTGGTCGGCACCACGCTCTGACCCGGGAAAGACCCGGTACTCAGTTTTATAGGAGGCTGAGTGAACCTCGGGGCCGTTCTGAAAGTTTGGCAACGAGAAAAAATCCTGTCACCACCTGGGATCGAACCCCGGACCTTCCAGTCCGTAGCCAGCTGCTCTACCAACTGAGCTACCCGGCCGCTTGTGTATAGGGGGTATAAGTAAAAATTTGAATTTGAGTAATAATATAACAATAAAATCATGTAATGAATTCACATATTTAGGAGCAAAATTTGATAATACAGGAAGATATGACAATATGAGAAATTCAGGAATAATTAACGCCAGGAAAGTTACAGGAACACTAAATTCTATTCTATGGCAAGAGAATATTAGGAAAAAAACAAAAATGATGATATATGAATCCATAGTTAAAAGCACATTACTCTATGGATGTGAAGTTTGGCAGATATCTGAGCATATGAAAAATAAGCTTCTATCTACTGAAATGGATTCCTTGAGAAGATCAGCCATGAAGTCAAGACTAGATAGGGTCAAGAACGAAGATATTAGAAGACTTATGCATAAAGAAAAAACAGTCATCGAAGAAATACAAAGAAGATAATTAATTTGGTACAGACATGTTCAGCGGATGGAAAACGAAAGACTGCCGAAAACTATCTTGAAATGGGTTCCAAATGGGAGAAGAAGAAGAGGGCGACCACGAGATACATGGATTGGAGTTAAAAATGCTATGTCACAGAGAGAGTTACAAGACGGTGATTGGGAGAACAGAAGAAGATGGCAACTAGGATCCGGAAGGTGACCCTTCTCGCTGTGAAGCCGGATATAGGCCTATATATATATATATATACATATATATATATATTTTTGGACTGCTTGCTCCTAAAGAATAAACCATGCCCTCAAATTATGAAGATAAATTGTTCCATGATTTGTTCAATTACAACATGGCATGTAACAAAATGTTTCACTGTTTGTGAAATAGTAACAGTGTCACTAAAGGGCACAAGATTGGTAGAAGAAAGCATGGGCAGCTTCGAATTTCCACGAATTTCAAAGTGGGCCTCATGTTAACAATGAACAATGCTGCGACATCTTGGTAGTCTACTGAATGTTGTTCATCGTTAACTGATTTAGGATATCCACTTCGTTCCATGTTGAAGACACTAAACATTTTTAATTTTTATAATACACTGCTTACACTTTGGTGTGATCAGTGACGTAGCCAGCGGGTGGGCCAGATGGGCCCAGGCCCAGGCCCACCCAAAAAATTTGCGAATTTTTGCGTTTCTTTTTAGGGAAAACACTCAACATTAAAAATAAGCCTTGTATCCAGAGTAATAGTTACAATCGATAGAATTAAGATAAGAAGTAAAAAATGCGTTCATTTAACTGTATTAGATTGGGTCTAAAAATTTATCTGGCAGTGATGAAAAGAAGGAAGTTGTGGAAGCTACTGGATTGTTACATCAGCTAGAAAAATTTGACACCTTATTTTATTTGGTATGTTCAGACGATATTCTTGCTCATTATTGTCATTATTGGAAGCACTAAAATCTCCAAAAATGGATATTAGTAAATGTTCGCTCCTCATTAAGGCAACGATAGATAGCTTTTCAAAGCTCCGAAATGAAGAAAAATTCGAAGAATTTCATTCCAGTGCTGCATCCACAGAAAGGACTTTTTCTGCTTTACGACAAATAAAAACTTACACCAGGACAACCATGTCAAACACAAGGCTTTGTAATCTAGCAATTTTATCCATCATGAGGGAAAAAAGTTGGGATTTGTTGAAGGACTCATCATCAGTGATCAACAGATTCGTTACTAGGAAATCTCGACTGCTCCAGCTTCACCTTATGAAGAGTTTGTATAGATATGCCTTGCATGATTGTTTATCATAATTTTGCATGTTATTAAATATGACTTCCGAGAATGAGTTTCAAGAGAGTTGATGGCAGTGGCGTTTTCAGGAGATGGGTCAGGTACTTTCTAAACCCTGCATATCTGGCCCACCCAAAATAATTAGTCTGGCTACGCCACTGGGTGTGATGGTTTTGGAATGTCTGGATGATTACATGGAACTCGCCTGCATCTTCCTTTGTTGTTCCGTAGTTGTCCTCACACAGCAGTACTAGCTTCACTTGCTGTTCAGGAGTCAACATGATCGCTTTTTCAATTCTCAATCGATATCATTTATAACTTGAAATAATAATGATCTCTCTTTCACCTCTTTATAACTCCAAACTCTCTCATTACATAACACTTAACAGAATTTTAAAGGAAAAAGAAATTCGTTATCAGGGGCTGATATGTTTTATAATAACGTCCATACAACCTCACCCTATTCTAAGATATCAGATACTATTGTCAATGAGGTTATTACACACATATGCCTGTGGAGTAGCAAGGTTTTCTAATTGCATGTTCTCATTCTTCTCCGTTAAAGATCATCATAATCGTTATTGATGTGGGTGACATGTTACCAAGAGTTGAGAACAGCATATTAGTGGTCTGAATAAAGAATTACACCTTTCTTCATCTTTATTCATGAACAAAGGAAGATGTGAAGGAATGTGTTACTTGTGATCGACACCTTTACTTCCTCACCTGTTGGAAGACTGATTTATGAATTTTTATACCAAAAATCCATAAGTGTTTATCCTTTAGCCGGGTATAACTTGTTTACATTGGATTTAGATTGAATTATATTAATCACTAGACCATACAGGACAAAGTGTGGTTTAAAATGTGTAGGCTATTGAAGAATTGACATTTGCATTATTTCTTGTCTCCTTCTTCTGTTAGGATTGAAGTGACTGCAAATGTAATACCAAACATCAGAAATGTTAGGTAGGAAGTTACATGTAATTGATAAAGAGTGAAGGTGGAAATACACCTATTGTACCCTAAATACCATATTTTCTCAAATACCCAGTGCACTTTTTTTTCCGAAATATCCAAGTAAAAAATATGGGTATGCGGCTTACTCGAAATGAAATTCACAACATTGCCCGATTTTTCTCCTGCACAACTCCTAAGGTGGTAGCGCATGCCATTATTTTTCCACATGGGTATTTCAATTTTTAAACGGATTTGTTGTGTATGGGCATGTATATTGCTCCTTCTTGTTGAAAAAACCTTCAAAAAGTGTAGCACCTAAAATCAGCTGGATGGAACAGAGGACGATTGTAGACGAATGCAATGAGGAAAGAAAGCACAGAATGAGAAAGTTTCATACAAAATGAAGGTAGTTAGTTAATTTACTGACATGTGCTATTAATGTTGCAGTTGATTAAGCAAGACAACTGACATGCAGTGCATACACATAGGGTGGGTTTCAGATGCGTCCTGTTCTAGGATAAAATTAATTGTTAACTGAAGTATTTATGTTTAATTGTTTTTAATTTGTCGTGAATAAATTTGTTGAAAGTTCTAGTTCTGTAATTTATTTTTATTTTATTTTTTACGCCTTTCAAAAGTGAGGTGCGCTGCTTATTTGAGGACGCAGGGTATTCGAGGAAAAACTGTATACACTACATCTCAGACTGTAAAGTCGTCTTTTCACAGACTGTTTCAAAGGGATTAGTTTAAGAATTATCCGAATTGGGTTTTTTGGTAATGTGATAAACTTTTGTTTTTATAGGCTTATGAAAATTGTGGAAGTCAGAAGGAAGCAGAACTCTTATTGGAATCTATACCAGTGAGTACATATTATACATTATTGTGTCTCTTAGTAATATATATTGGTGTCTCAGCCTCATGTGGGGTATCTTGATACAGTATCTGTTTGTTCCTAGTGCATTAAGATCAAATTACATATCACGAATGCAGAATGTTCTCAGTCATTTAACTGTTGTAACAAGGCATGTGTATATTCAGAATGTGACAGTAATTCTTTAAAAAGTGTGTAATATGACTGAGTTTAGGTTTTCTTTATAACATTGTGCATTCATATGTGATTCTTATATATGTACAGAACCAACTCGTCAAGCTCTGAGAACTACACACATCATAAACAGTTTGGAAACGCTTATATTTCCTGTGTTATGGTGGTAAAGATGTATAACAACATTCCTCTGTGGTTTTTAAATTTATTGTTATCTTTTCGATGTTATCGATTCAACAATGAGAATGAAAACAAATGACAGGCACTAATAGGGCAATAAGCTTCAAATATTGCAAATAAGTTAAGTTATCCATAAGTGTGAGTAGTGTTGTAAAAGTTGAAAATTTTAAATATGTTAATGGCTAGGGTTCGGAATTTGAGGACCTGAAAGTTAAAAATGACAGTGAATATATATAATTAGTTGTGTGTTAGAATATGTAAGGTAAATGTCTGGTTTACACTTCTTTGGAATTCAAAAAGTCTTTGCTCAACACATGGTATTTCAAATGAAAAGAATTGTTTTTTTGTGTAAACCGCACCACAGATTTTGTTACCTGTGGGGAGGATATTGTAATCTTTCTTTTGTTTACATTTATTGTAGAAAAATTGAGAATAAATTTCGGAGTCAATGTTCACCAGGCGTAACAAAGTACCAAGTGATAACGAGGATTCTACCTGAGATAGAGGGAATGTGTTTGCTTAGCTTGAACTATACTTACTTACTTACTGGCTTTTAAGGAACCCAGAGGTTCATTGCCGCCCTCACATAAGCCCGCCATTGGTCCCTATCCTGAGCAAGATTAATCCAGTCTCTACCATCATATCCCATCTCCCTCAAATCCATTTTAATATTATCTTCCCATCTACGTCTCGGCCTCCCTAAAGGTCTTTTTCCCTCCGGCTTCCCAACTAACACTATATACTACATTGCAATACTAACTTTTAGGTTTTCAAAGTCCGAACCCTAGTAATGGCACATCGACTACCACCACTTATGCAAGTGCACATCATTGCAATGTGCGTAGAAGACCTACCATATCGGGAAACAGCTCGATGTCTAAGAGTTTCTCCTAGTGGTGTATTGAAGACCTGGAGACTTTACCAAGACATTCAATCAGTCTCTAACAAACCTCGCAAAGGTCGTCCACGAGTAACTACAGCAGAGAAAGATCGCTACATTGAATTACTGGCCTGGAGGAGGTCTACAATTAATGCCACAGAAGTTCAAAGGGTCCTACTATCAATTATTGGAAGAAATATAGCCACACAAACCATCAGAAACCGTCTTCATCAAGTCAATCTGCATTCTAGATGTCCTTGGCGAGCACCTTCGTTGACCAGACAACACAGAATTGTAAGATTGAGATGGGCAAGAGAACATGCAAACCGGAATCTCAATTGGTGGAACTGTGTACTGTTCTCGGATGAAACCAGGATTTGCTTTAAACCAGATTCAGAACAAATTCTCATCTGGAGAGAGTCGGGTAATGTTGCAAGACTGCACCTTGTAGTTCCACATTACCAGCAAGGTGGAGGTTCCGTCATGTTTTGGGGCAGGATCATGCATGGACGTCG
Organism: Periplaneta americana; assembly: GCF_040183065.1. NCBI lineage: Eukaryota > Metazoa > Arthropoda > Insecta > Blattodea > Blattidae > Periplaneta > Periplaneta americana. The sequence continues at coordinate 66,290,060 of NC_091123.1, read as the reverse complement.
TACACACTTCATGTCAGTCAAGGGTAATATGACGGCAGAATTGTATTGTAACCAGGTTCTGGAAACCACCGTTGAGCCATTTCAAAGACAGTTTGGCAGTGGATTAATTTTTCGAGACGATAATGCTAGGGCACACTGCGTAAGACGTGTGGATGAGTTCCTCAAGCATGCTCATATCAGGAGAATGGAGTGGCCAGCATGTTCATCTGATATGAATCCGATAGAGCATGCTTGGGACAGGCTCAAAGTTGCCATTCGACAACATAGTCCTCCTGTACAGACTGTCCAAGACCTTCAACAGCCACTATTGAAGAGTGGAACCATCTCAATCAACAGGTACTTGATGACCTTATTAGCAGAATTCCCAAATGTATTGCTGCATTGCTTGAAGCCTGAGGGAGTGTTACCAAGTACTGATACTCTAAAAAGTGTGGTTTCACGACCAATTCATATCAAATTTAAATTGTGATGTTTCTCCATTAAATTATTCAGTTTGTTCATTTTGTTATTTTATGAAATTTTATGAGTTTAATGAATAAAAATTATCAAATAAATGCATGTTTTCAAACAATGTTAAATTATTTTATTAGTTACATTCAGTAATTTTAAAGAAAACTCGAAAGAAAAGGATGTAAAACTCGAAAAATAGTGTTTCCAAACTTTTTGTGAAATGTATATTAGCAAAACAGATTTATTGTTGTGAATGTTCAAGCATCTGAAACAATCTGTAAATTAGTACGTAGAGACTGGAAGTATTACAGATAAGCACAGGAAAGAAAAAATGGTTTCGAGGAAAGAAAAATTGAATGACATTGGCTGCTGCTTGAAAAATTCCTGTAAAATGCATTAGGCAACTTTCTCTACAAGTGGGAATTTCTCTTTTTTCGTGCATAGAGCTACAAAGCTGTTGAAAATGAAACCATACAAATTAGTGTGATCATGAGCTACAGCCAGTAATCCTGTGGAAAAGGCTTGCAATTTACGATTGAATTGTGAATAATGTGCATGATGGAGAAATAGACCTATATCCTATTTTCTTCTCTGTTGAGGCTTGGTCCCATCTCTAAGGCTATATGAATTCAAAAGTTATTCCTACTTGTGCACTGATTTTACAGTAGTGGCAAAAAAAAAACTGGACCAATAGAATAATCAAAATCCCCAAAATGAGCCACTGTGCATGCCACACATGCCCTTCATTCACAAGATAGCGAGTAATCTATTGAAATTGTTGTAGTTTCGACTGCTGACGTAGCCCATTTCGAAAGCCATTAGAAAAGAAGCTGGTAAAATTCATGTTCTGGGAATAATAAGTTAATTAAATAGTAAAATGTCACTGCAATCGAAAAGTATTGGGAATAAATTTGAATAAGGAACAAAAAAAAAAAAAGTTTCCTTCCCAGGCAGGATTCGAACCACGAAAGTCTTAAACGACATTTCATACAAGTTGAGGGGATGCGAAGGCATTTCTTTCCCCTTCTACTTGTCCTGAGTCCGTGAGTAACAGACCGGTAGCTGTTACCTTTTATACCTGTACCCCCCAAGTTGTACACACAAGAAAATAAAATATTAAATAAAGTACATAAGTGAATATAAAATACAATGACATGGATGTTTGACAGTTACATGTTTGAGTATATTTTAATGTCGTTTTTACAATATTTTTTACTAACAATTAATTAAATTACGGAATGTTAGTTTGTATTATGAAGGCGGGGGGGGGGGGGGAGCGACACAGTGCAGATTGTCCCATTGTGTATGCTGTAGAGTAGCAACTAGCAGTGAAGAAAACATTTATCTTCTGCTGTCAGTAGCTCTTTAAGGGGAGAGGATGGTATTTTTGATGAAAAATGACTAAATTTAAAAAAAAAAAAAAAATCTTTAAAATACTCTGTGATATGTGTGGATTGCCATTTTTAAACTTCCTGCATTGTGAATTTTTAAATCACTCGCCCACTTTTATTGTTGTTTCCGGTAAATTAAATTTTCAAAAATTTTTTTTTTCGTTAAAATACCCTTTGATATGTGTGGAATGCATTGCATAACATTTTGTGGGTATTTGTGCCCTTATCAGATGTTGAGACGTCATTTTTAAACTTCCTGCGCTATGGATTTTTAAATCACACGCCTGCTTTTATCGGTTTCCAGTAACTTCATTTTTTTGCTACATTGCCAGACAAAATGGATATAATTTCTGAACTATTAAAGATACATGCATGAAATTTAGAACACACATTCTTTAGACTTTAAGGAAACTTTTCTCTGTAACAGAATTTTGTTAATTGATTTCATTTTAAAAATACGTCCGTTTGTTTGCAAGAAAGGACGTCAGAAAATTGTTACTAAATTTTAATTGTTTATTTTATAAACGTAGGGACTAATCTCAAAATTCTGTTACAGACAGTTTGTAGAATATACTTTTGCAAATACATTGCAAAAACTGTTTGAATTTATCTTTAAAAACGGTTTAGATATATCGGTTTTAGTACAATCCTGCATTGGGTATATTTTTTTCAAATTTGGGCCCCCAAATAATTTTTTTTTCAAAATATTTTTATTTGGTTGAGTTGCCAGAGCTATGGGCTCTCTACATACAAAAAATCAATAATTTACACCAAATAGGAAAAAAGTTAAAAAAAATACCATCCTCTCCCCTTAGATTTAGATTTAGATTTAGATTTAGATTTATTTATTTAACCTGGTAGAGATAAGGCCGTCAGGCCTTCTCTGCCCCTCTCCCCTTAATATGCCAGTTGATATAAACAACAATAAAATGAAATACAAACGCTTAGTATAGACTTTCGAAATATAGATTACCGGTAAACATTTTCAATGTAATAAGAATTTTCACTGTGTTTGGAGTCAATTAGTTGAAAGTCAGTAAGATGTATAGTAGCATCTTCCCCTTCACGGATGGTAAAGAGTGAGTAAAGGGGAAGGCCTATCAACCAAACTGAAATGGGGATTAGTTACCAGTCTATCTTGCTTTGGAGTGAACAAGGCTCTGAAATCAGCTACAAGGGTCGGTCCAGTTTTTTTTGCCACTATTGTACATTATTCACGAGATTCTCCTACATGACGAGAAAGTTGGTATACAGAGTGCTATGAATGGAGAAAGAATTGTGAGCCATTTCTTAAAGAATTAGTGCCAATTTTATGCGGTCCCTTTTTTAAAGACTTCACTGACATGAAACAAAGTTACGCATTCTTTCAGCAGGGTCCTGCCACTGCTCATATAACAAATGTTTTCCTACAAGAAATTAAGTGTTCCAAGACATATAGTGATTAGTGTTAATCTGTGGCTCCCTTGGTCCCCCAGTCTGACCTCCGTGATTTTTGTCTTTGCATTCATTGAAATATAAAGTAAAGTGTACAGGACAAACCTATAGGGTGAGTGAGAAGCCCCTTTACATGTTATTAGCATAGTACAGTTAGACATGTAGATAAACATTGTTACGAATACAAAAAAACATGTGTATATTTAATTTTACGAATAACATTGTGCAAAAGTTCATTAATCAACAACGTCTGTGTGCTTCCCTCCATGTTCAATGCAAAGGTTGATGCATCACCACGTTCTTGTGTTCATCCGCTGCAGCATAGGAGGGGTGATCATGTGGAATGCTAAGTGAACTCCGTTTTTCAGTTGATTGTTCACGTATTGTTGTTTACGAACCTTTTCTTTTATTAAGCCCCAGAATGCATTGTCTGGTATCGTGAGATCCGGACTTCATGGAGGCCATGTCTTCTTTGTGTTTTGACGTTCGTGAACCCACACAGAAGCCACCAAACGCCCCTCAACACTGAAAACACTTGTATCCGCCATGGTTTAACTCTTTCGACTAAATGGAGTGGATCACGTTTTTCCTTCCTCCACTATCTAAATGAAGTGACATGCTTATGCTGGGAAATGCGTATCTCAATACTGTGTAACACAAAAATAGTAATAATAATAATAATAATAATAATAATAATAATAATAATAAAAAATAAAGATTTAATCTGCTCAACAATTGACTATACTAATAACTAGGGGGCAGATGTTGATGACCTAAAAATCTACTTAAAATGATTATTAAAATGTCCTTAAACTAATGGAAAAATGTCGTAGAATTAAAAGAAAATGACATTTAAATACTATTCAAAGAACTCGCACCACAACTTTTTAAAAATTAGTCACCTTGTTTCAATAACTGCCCTCCAAATCTCGGAGAGAGGAGGCAACTTCCTGGAATTTGGCTAAGATAAAGGAAAAGGGCATGCAAAAAATGAAAGTTTTAAGGGAAAACTATAGATTTTAATGAGGGTTTTACAATGTATTTCAATCGGTGGTGGTCCATTTAAGTGCCTTCTCCTTCCGTTCTTTACTTTTGTTACCAGATCTTCCAGATGGAGGAGTGTGAATGACAAAACAAATTGTGGGTGCAGCTTGCATTCTTGCAATCTTTGTGTTAAAAATACTGTCCCATTCCTTCCATGGGGACACAACGTACTGTCCAGGACACGGTGCAAGTTTCTCCTCTTCCAAACATAAATTCTAAAGACACCTTCGTACCGATAAAAGAACACTAGCGGTCAAAGCCCTCACTTAAACTAAGCTATTGTCATTTACTTCCGTTGTGTGAGGTGAAGCCTTCAGTGGAATGAGAGATGGTCTTTCAAACTATAAAACTCAAACTTCACTGTTATTCACTTATTCAGTAGGTAATTACTACTGACTTATTTGCTTAGAAAAAGATTTAACAGACCTATTGATAAAGAAGAAAGTTAAATGCATTCCAAATGATCTAAAAATTCTTCAAAGTATTAAAAATGACCAAAAAATACCGAAAAAAAAAAAAATAAATAAAAATGACGTGTTAGCTCAAAACTGCAAAAAAATGCAATATAAGGAATTAATTTTTTACGTTGATATTAACATAGAAAGGATTTTTATATTAATAGGCATCGTTCTAATGTGAAAAATAAGAAGTTGACTTTTCATCAACATCCGCTCCCTACTAATAACATGTAAAGAGACTTCTCTCCCAGCATGTATATAACTTAGAAAATTTCAAACATAATTATCCATTAGGAGATTGCCTCTATTTCTCGACAGGAAATTGAGAAAGTACTGGAGAACATGTTAAGTAGGTGCTGAAAACGTGTAGCGAAAGACGACATGTTCTTAGTTAAATTGGATGAGTACATAACCTGCTGAGCACTCTGTGTGTCCAGTAGGTGTACCGTTGCTGTGCATACAAAATATGCCATACTGGTTGACTATGTTAGACTGAGACACACTATAGAATGCAATGATGAAGACTTTTTAATGTAATAGTAAATTCTATGTTAATAACATGAAATATGTTTGCTAATGTTATAAATTGGGTATGTTTAAATAAAGTTTATGCTCGACCATGCCGAAATGTAGTAATTATACACCTGGTAGCAGTCCTTTAATGCATGTCATTAAAGTACACCTACTCATTAAAGTACAAGTGTTCAGCCAATGACAAGTCAGCTTACAGGTGTTCAGCCAATGACAAGTCAGCTTTGTACCGTTATAAAACCACTAGTATCGATTATTCTCGGATATGCAATCGAAAGAGAATTAGCGAAAAGTCACGGAGGCTGGAAATCCAATACTGTCGCAGAAGGTTATGTTCTGTTACTATAATAATTAGAGTTAATTGTAAATAATATTCAAATAAATTCAATTTGTCATCTCGTTTTTCAATTCTAAATCAATTTTCAGGTTATACCAGAGTAATGTTCATCTTATTCTGTGCCAAGGTCAATGAAATTCGGCCTTTGAAAAAATCAATACTTTCGCGTCTGCGCACATCTCACAATTCAGGTCAGTTCGCACATAACCATAATTTTGAATACTTTCAAGTTAGAAATATGGTCGAGCATAAAAAGTCGTATGAAACTTGCCTATAATGGTAATTAAGACGCTTGTATGAAAATTATGAAGCTCGCTTGCGCTCGTTTCATAAACAATCATACTTGCGTCTTAATTACTACCATTATAGGCTCGTTGCATAATGTACTATTATGTTGCAACCATTACATATCTGCATTATGTAATTACGTTAGGTCTTCGTGTAAAATAGCATATTTAACTGAAATCATAAAGGGGTTGAAAAGGAGTAGAGAGAAGGGAGAAGAGGTGGAGGAACAGATGAACAGAGGAAGAGGGAGAGAAGAAAAAATGAAAGTTGGGGTGGAAGGAGAGAGAGAGAGAGAGAGGACGAAGGGACAAGTGAGTAGAAGGAGAGTATACGTGCACGCGTGTTTCTGTGACTGAAATGTCATATGAATGGTATTTTAGCCACCGGCATAGCTCAGTCAGCTAAGGCACTTGTCTGCCCATCCAGAGTTGCACTTGGGCGTGAGTTCGATTCTTGCATGGGCCGATTGCCTGATTGGGTTTTTTTCCGAGGTTTTCCCCAACCGTAAGGTGAATGTCAGGTAATATGCAGCGAATCCTCGACCTCATCTCGCCAGATATCACCTCGCTATCCCCAATCCCATGGACACTAAATAACCCAGAAGTTGATACAGCGTCATTAAATAACCAACTACAAAAATTATATTTTCAGATCCGTCGTGGAGTGGGTCCACTCGCTACGACGAAGAAAGTTGGTCCAGACTTGAGCAAGAAGGTGCATGCTTTCTTAACTGCTGTGGATGGTGATGCACCATTGTCACAGAAGAAATGAATCTTGTAACATTATGAAGCTGTGGTGGTGAAGATTTTGGAAATTTCTAATTTTTTTAAATAGCTTATTAAATTGGAAGTGATCCAAGGTAAAAATTTTCAAATTTAAATTGTATTTTTGTATATATAAATATAGTGACATTCCAAGTACACATTATGTTCACATATATTTTTGTAAATAATCATTATTGTGGGAAATCTGTAGACTATTATTCGATGATGATGATGATGATGATGATGATGATGATGATGATGGCAATGGCAATGATGATAGTTAGGGCCAGGTGTTTTCGGTGAAAGTGTTTCAAATTTTTTGTGAAAATGAATAAAATATCATACTTATGATTTAAAATATGACAGTAATTTCGTGAAATTTTCGTGATAAGTTTTTCACAGTGTAATGTCATAAACTCTAAAGGTACGGTCACACGTCGCTACTTTTGCTGCGCAACTTTTGTACTGCAGCTGCAAAAGTTGCGTGTCGTGTTCACACGTAAGCCAAAAGTAGCGCACTGCACGCTACTTTTCGTACTACGCAACCCGAGTGCTGCAAAAGTTGCAACTGGAGGTTGCGAGTCTGTTCACACACAAGGCGCTACTTTTGCAGCCGCAGTCATGCTGCAGGTTTCCATCTCCGTGTTGACGTCTCAATATACATTTTGTGGTTTTGTTCGCGTTATTAATAAACTCATGCGAAAGCTTACTTATCTATTATTTCCTTTTCTGTCCTAACTAGTATTCAGAAATTGGCATTATGTTTACTATAAAGCTTTTAAAAACGCCTATATACTTAAATGATAACCAACAGCATATTCACGTAATCAATGTTGGCAACCCTCCTGTTTGAAACTACGCTACAGAAAATTAAAAAAATTAATTATATCGTCAGCAAATATGCTCAGACTGTGTTGTGCATTTAATAACTGTTACAAATAATTTATTTTCATCACATCTAACATTAAAGTATATCCAAACAATAAAAGTATCATTGGCACATATGGGTGGCAACACTGGTCGCAACCGCAGCAAAAGTTTCAACAATACCGATATCAAAAATGCTGCGTCTGCAACCCTGAGAACCCTGTTCTCACGTCGCTACTTTTAAGCTGCATGCAGCATGGAAAAGTAGCGAGCAGCAGGTTCGACAGCCGCTACTTTTCGGGTTGCACCATTGTTCACACGTCGCAGTACGAGAGTTGCGCAGTTTTTTGTACTGCATCGCTGCAAAAGTAGCGATGTATGACCGTATCTTAATGTTATATAATCAGTGTCACATAAATAGCCATTGCAGTATCACTTTATGAATAGTGTGCTCTCACATAAAAGAATCAAAATTGGAGTTCTTTACAGAATAATAAACATATTTAACGAAAAATACATAATTATTCCGAAGTTACTTTTGATCACAAAGATTGGAATGCACACTAAATAAAACGGATTGCTGAAATATCTCTTTCCGACATTAACAGTTCTAAAATACATGACACTGTTACAAACATCTTTATTAGATCAATAACTCGTAACATCCAAATCCAAGCTCTGTTATGATATAAATTTAAAAGCGTGTAGGGTTTCATGGCCGGCATCAATAGGAGAAAAGTTTTCCGGGCTATGAGGCCGTGGTCTGTTGGTTGTGTGACCAAACGTTTCGTTCACTGCTGCGGTGAACATCTTCAGTGGTGTAGATTGCTGGCGCGGCTGGTTCTACTGCACAGTAATCGGCACGTGCAGTAGAACCAGCTGCACCAGCAATCTACACCCCTGAAGATGTTCACCGCAGCAGTGAATGAAACGTTTGGTCACACAACCAACAGACCACGGCCTCATAGCCCGGAAAACTTTTCTCCTAAATTTAAAAGCGCATTATGAAACATTTTATAATGGACAGGTTATTTGCTCTGACTAAATACAGACAAAAGTGCTCCAGAACTCTCATCACATCCTTGTTCCGCCGTCACTGGAAATAGATACTACTAATGCTTCCACGCTAGGCGTGAATTTTTATATGTTACAACGGTCCACCGGAATCTTCTATGAAATTCACGAAAACAATGTCTAACAGTGCTAATCAAACCCACACGTTCAAATAAGGATTAATCGATTGTTGGAGTACACATTCTTAATTAGCAATAATCTTAATACACTTCATTGTATTTGCAACATTCATGGCGAAATAAAGCTGTTGGTAATAATAATAACAACAATAATCAAGACATCAGTGGTCCTGTAGAAGATAAAGAGAATAATATAATTATTCCCAAATAATTTCTCCCTATTTTTTTTTGCAGCTAACATTTTAAAAACTATTATACTATGTTTCTTTGAAGTAATTTAAAAAATGCCATTTTTTTGTTTTTATCGCACAAATGAAGATTTTTCGGAAAAAACTCGCGACAAATTTACATTTATGATAAAATCCGCATATATTTCTTGGTGCATCTCTCTGTCACATTTTGTATTTATTGCTAAGAACATAAAAACCTGACCCTGAAGGTAATGAGTTACCATCAGTCATCATCACCGCCGTTGTCACCACCACCACCACCACCACCACCACCACCACCACCACCACCACCACCACCATTTCTATTTCTATCATTTAGCCTGTTTTGTCATTAGGAGTTGGGTGTTGGTTTTTCAGTTCTTCTTGGGCTGTCCTGTAGCTTTCTCCTTGTACAGCAGAAATTTATACGGTATCTAATTGGATTTATTCTTTCTACACGACCTCTTGCGTTATTTTGTAGATGGTGCTTTTGTTTATATTAATATTTTCTACATTCAGTTCATATCGCATGTATTTATTTTTTTGTGGTCCAATAATGTATACCCTGATATTGGGCTTATTAACTTCAGCTTAACTTCTTCTTTCATTTTCAGTTGACTTGATGTTAGTTTCCGTGTTTTGAATGACTTTTTGATATTGTTTTCTGTTATATGATGAGAAAGTTAAATTGTTTATACTGCATTTGGCTTTGTTAAATAATAAAATGTTGCGTTACCAAATCGTATGTCAGTATTTATTTTTATTTTACTTTTTCAATAATATTATTTATTGCAGCTGGGAGACAGATTATGACTGCATATTTACTTAAGTATTTCATGGTATTTTTTCTTGTGTCAGTAACATTTCAAAAAGACTATAATCGTGTATTTTTATGTTACTTACGAATGTCACCGGACATCAGATTTTATACAGTGGAAGCTGTCAAAATATGCATACATTTAAATAATACATGCCGCAAAATAGAAAAGTCACTCAAAATATGAACATATATGCCTTTATTATTTCATAAAATTTTAAGTGGCGAACAAACACTGCCCGCTTTCTTTTGGGTCTTAAAAAGTACAACAAGCATCGTGCTTTTTACCCATCATTTGTAAGAAGAGGAAATTCATAGTGAAACATAGTGGAACATGTGTTGTCAGCAAATACCTGGATACACTACGAAGATAGAATAGAAAAGTATTCTATTTGGTTATTGCAAGATAGAATAGAAAAGTATTCTATTTGGTTATTGCAGTTTCCCTTACAGTACAAAACTAAGCTTATCCAAGTGCTCTGGAGCAAGTTTATGCTTCTTATCTGTGAGAATGAGTTTATAGACCGAGTATGATCATTCAACATTTGGTTAATTAATTATGCCGTCTCTGAAGGGAAATTCTAAACTCGCATGTTGTATTTGTTTTAATAGTTGTGCTCTGTAATCTGTCTTTGTAAAACACTGCAGTTTTATCATTATTATACATTACATTTTTATAAGAATTACTTTTTTATTTCAATTTATTGTTGTGGGGAAAAATTTAATTTAAAAGTATGGTCATTATTATTAATCATTTATATTGCACATACAGTATATGGATTACCGATATACAACTCAGAGCTATTTTCCATCCCAAAATACTAATATCTTCGACTTCTAAGTTCCTGTTTTTTATATATATATATATTTTTTTTTTAAAGAAGCGTTTGTTCCAGGATTTTCATAGTTAGCCCTTTTACATTAACCATTTCTAGACTTTTGTGGCCAATTATCATTTTGTTCAATTCTACAATATGCCCATTTCATTTCAGTAATCTTTTTTCGACCTAATTCAGCTTCTATCTTTCTCCTTATTTGTTTATTGGTAGACTTAATCCGAGTAAATCTTAAGTTCCTATGTAGATAAGCCATTTCTACAGCTGTTGACCTTTTCTTCATTTCTTTCTTTACTGTTTATATTTCACCAACCTACAAAAGGACTAATTCTACCATTGATCGTTCATTTGCTCTTTATTCTACACACGCACGCACGCACGCGCGCGCACACACACACACACACACACACAGACACAGACACAGAGAGAGAGAGAGAGAGAGAGAGAGTGTGTGTGTGTGTGTGTGTGCGTGCGTGCGTGCGTGTGTGTTTTTTTTTTCCGGGCTGGTGTTACAAACTTTCAGGGATGATGGGGAAGGGCACATGTATCAATTTGAGATAAGGAACCCTGGTCCGGAAATGACTGAGTCAAAAGTTATAAGCAAAAGTAGTTGTGGATACTTGGCCTGATACAATCTGTGAGCTTGCCTACTGTTCCCATTGGCTCGTCCATATTTGAAAATCATGTCTACATATTCCCCTCTCGTGTACTCCTCCATTTCACTAGGACTGATCGACTGGACACTGCAACTTGTACACTTACATTGCTGTCTACAGACATGCATATCAGGACCGACCATGTCCCTTACACATTACGCTATCCACATTGCTTTAGTGTAGTTTTCTTTCCCCACCCCTCAGACAGAGCACTGAACAGAATACTGTAGGTAAACAATGTAAACAACGTCAGATGAATAGAGTATGTCTAAGATGTACAGATAAATACACATAAATAAGGTGTACAGAGGAATAAAATTATTTCATTTCCACACAACTATTTTTGCTAACTTTCGACTCAATCATTTCTGGACCAGGGTTCCTTATCTCAAATTGATACATGTGCCCTTCCCCATCATCCCTGAAAGTTAGTAACACCAGCCCGGAAACAACCTGTATATATGAGTCAGTGCATATTGATTTGAGGCATACTGGCAATTTTGTATTTATTTGAATGTTCTGCTTTGAAACTATCACTTTGAGGTACACTAGAACTCTGCTAATTCGACCGTGGTCTGTTTGGTTTAGAAAAGTTTCGGATTATTCGAAATCATTACTGGAACATACCATTATCTTCATGAGGCACTGGCGTAATATTGCCTCCTCATACAGATTCACAGCACTATATCAGAGAAAATTGATTGATTTTGTGAAGTCAGGAGACAAGTACTGAGTTGATATTAAATTTGTAATGAACTATATTTCTAGGTAACCAAAGAACAATGAAAACAGTTGTCACAAATGTTAACAAACTTTCTATTTTTATGATTGCTGTAATTTCATTTCTTAAATATAATATTGGATTTTGACCTCTTAAAAAACACCAGTGAGAGATTCAGAAGTATTCTGTTTTGTTAAAGTTAATTGGTAGACCCACTTATTGCAGGTTCTATTAAGCCTTCTCAAAGTAAGTTCTAAGTCGAACTTACTCTTTGTAATACCAACTTCTTTATCTACAAAACTTAACGAGAACAGTTATCCATTGCCATTCTTGCCTCTGTACTTTGGTGGGTACTGTTGAAGTCGATTTAATTTTTCCTAGTTTTTGGTAGACATTATTTACTTAATATTCCCCTGTTACCTACAATCGTAGTAATTTTCATTGCTGCAAAACAGTTCTATTTTTGAAAGATTCCATTCTTCCAAAACCCAGTGTCGTCAAAAGGAGATAATTTGAATAGATTCAGTGAAGACTAAATTTATTAAAACACAAATACTGTATACTGATATCTATTAAAATTTGTATAACATGGCCAATATTTTGTAACACACAATAAATATATATGTTTATGTTTGAGAATGAGAATGGACGTGAGGAGGAATCGAAGAATGTACCTTGTTATGTAGACAAGGATAGGAAAAATAATTTCATATTTAATGGCTCTAATGTAAACCTGCAGTTTTATTGATGCACCCTTCTGGCGTATGTATGTATGTGTGCATATATACATTCACAGTAGAATTCCTTGTATCCGGCAACTGTGGGACAAAGCCAGTGACTGAGTTTGCCGGATAATTGGAAAATACTTTTATAGGTTATGTAAAGATACAATAGTGTGCAAATTAATCCGAACAACGTAATTACTTATGCAAAAACACTCAAACGGGATAAAAAAAGGATCTAAGACATACCTCAGTAATCTATGTGGCCTCCCTTGTTCCTAATAACAGCTCTGAGACGATTTGGCATGGATTCCACTAATTTCCCACAAATATTCTTCATTTCTTCATCGCGAAACTATACACCAATGAGGGCAGAAATCATCTTCTCCTTTGTAAAACAATCCATTTTTTGCATTCTTCTTTTGCAAATTGACCACAAGTTCTCAATGGGGTTGATGTCGTGTGAGTTGCCTGGCCAGGAGAGTACCTGAATATTCTTCTTGTTGAAGAATTCTATAGTTTTTCGAGACGTATGGCATGGTGCCAGGTCTTGTTGGAACACACCTCTGCCATCCGGAAATGATTTTTGCAGCTGGGGTACGATTCTGGTTTCCAATAAGTGAATATATTTGTCAGAATTCATCATTCCCTTGATAGGTATTAATGCTCCAGGCCCTTCATGTGTAAAACAACCCCAAAACATTACTTTAGGGGGGTATTTGGGTGCTTGTTGGAGATGAGCTGCTGTTACTTTTTCGGATCCTTTCCGTACGTAAGAAACACAGTGGCCGTGGACCTCGAAATGAGACTCTTCGGAAAAAAGTATATTCTTCCAGTCATTCACTGTCCAGTGTTGATGTAATTTTGCCCACATTAAGCGTTTTTTGCACGTAACAGGGGTTAGCAGTTGCTTCTTAATAGGCTTACGAGCCCTTCGTCCAGCTTCCAAAAGCCTACGCCGCACTGTTGTGACGTGAATATTCGCCCCAGTGGTAGCCATTAACTCGCGGGTTAAGTCGACAGCAGTTAGTCTAGGATTTAATTTACTTTTCCTGACAATTAAACGATCATCTGCAGGTGGTCTTCCTTTTCCGGCCACAGTTTCCTTTTTTCTGGGGTGTGATGGATCCAGTCTCCCTGTATCGTTTTATGATCGAATTAACAGTAGCCAAACCGATGTGACATTCTGCAGCAATTTGCCTCTGTGTCATAGAAGAATGCTCTGCTAATGTTATAATTTTAGACCGTTTTCGTGGAGTTGTATCCATTTGTGAAGACGACAGAATGTACACAGGATTGCAGTATTAAGTCTTCAACACAACTGAAATGCTTATAAGTACAAAACGACAGACAAAATGTCACATATTATAAAAAAAAAATAATAACGGCAGACCTTCAACAATGGAATTACACGTACTACAGATGTCAATTAAAGTGGTATGAGCAGCTGTGAGGCCAACAATGACAGAAACTGTAAAAATATGTCGTGTTCGGATTAATTTGCACGCTACTGTATACTGTAATGCACAAACTTTTTTTTTCCATATTGAAATTTAGTAATTTTCATAAAAAATATTAAAATATAAAGTATTTTTAGTACTGAATACGGTAATGTACATTCATCGGCTCATAATTATTGTAATACAGTAATACATAATAGCGTAAACAATACTAAAAGTTTTCGTAACCTTATGACAATTTTAAATGGCAGCCATCTGACGTGAAGTGAAGTGTAGCAAACTTCACAACTATGAGGACGAAGTAGCGCTCGATGATTTGAACCTCTTTTACATATCTATAATGTCTGGTTGTTTATATATACTATAGCTATCACTTTAATGAAACTTTTACGTGCTGTAGAAACAGAGAATTTCACATTTTTCTATTTAGATTCATCCAACATCCCTTCGAAATGGGTGAGTTCAAGTCGTAAATTTAAAGATATCGTCTCTGCGCATTCTTTGCAAGGCCCAAGTGACAGCTTATTGTTGCTAATGATCTACTCCAGGGATATAAGGGGATTTTCTATGTTTTCACACGTGAACAATGTAAAAAGTAAATAATATGCAGCATGTGCTATCCACGAAAACACTCACATCTTTGTCCCTTTTTTTTTGGCCTAGCCAAAAGTGCTGTTGTTTTGGTATTGCTGGTTATTTGGATGCCGGATACGAGGAATTTTACTGCACATACGCGCGCACACACACACACACACACACACACACACACACACACACACACACACACACACACACACACACACACACACACACACACTTATTCTCACACATATACATAAAGTCAGACAAAACATACATTTGAGTACAAACCCAATGTCTGATGGCAGTAGTAAATTTAGGAGCAAACTTGGATATTCCACAGTGTGCTGGAATACTCAGAAGTCTGTGTCTGAATACATTCATCATGAAAGCCTTGTATAATACATTTCTTGAGTAGACTGAGACTGCAAATTCACTATCTTTTGTGGTGGATATTTTTATAAATAGTATTCCTCTTTTGCAAAATGAAATTGAGTACTACTTTTATTATTGAAAGTAATGAAGTGATACTTTGATAAAATGAGTGATACACGTGTGTGTGTGTGTGTGTGTTTATTTAAAATGCACTGTGAATTTGTACAAGTTCTTGCTTTTGGTTTGTATTCATTTCTTCTGTTTTGAATTACATTTATAACCAAATAAAAATGCATATAAGCATATATTTTCAAGCTGGGTGTGGTTATTTTATTCCAGCGAAATACATTGATCTCTATTTATTTTCTTAGCAATAAGTAGCATTTCACACTGTATACAGTAGTGGCAAAAAAAAAAAACCGCACCAACCCTTGTAGCTGATTTCAGAGCCTTGTTCACTCCAGAGCACGATAGACTGGTAACTAAGACTTTCGTGGTTCGAATCCTGCCTGGAAAGGAAACTTTTTTTTTTGTTCCTTATTCAAATTTATTCCCAATACTTTTCGATTGCTGGTAAAATTCATGTTCTGGGAATAAAAGGTTAATTAAGTAGTAAAATATCGCTGCAATCGAAAAGTATTGGGAATAAATTTGAATAAAGAACAAAAAAAGTTTCCTTCCCAGGCAGGATTCGAACCATGAAAGTCTTAGTTACCAGTCTGTCGTGCTCTGGAGTGAACAAGGCTCTGAAATCAGCTACAAGGATCGGTCTGGTTTTTTTTTTGCCACTACTGTACACTGTCTAGAATCAGAGCCTGAGATAACAGTAATGTAACTGCAAGGCAAACAGAAGACAATTGAATTTACTCAGTTTCTATAGAAGGAAGTTAAGTTTTCTACTGCTTTGGCAATCAGTACGAGCGAGAATTTCTTTTGTGGTGATTGTGTTATTGGAATGAATGTTTGTCAGTTTTCTATTCGTGCATAATCTTGTTAGAAAATTGAAAAAGACTGGAATAGTGCAGAACGAGGCAATTAGTGACAATGATGATTGACTGTCTTGAGGTTCTTCTTTGACTACCTTTCAGCTGCATTACTGCAACTGGTACTGCAGCTGTGGACAGTGAAAATCAGTGGCGTAGCGTCAATGTAAGCTAAAAAGCGTAGCTTCCCCAGTTAATAATAATTTCATAATAAACCTGCAGTTTATGGAGAAAATTATTTATTAATTTTAATAGAATTTATATTTACGCGTTAAATATTGTGATGCGGCAGCTCAGGATTTGTGATGCAGCAGTAAACAAGAAGCCGGCACACACTAGCTTCCAAGCAGACTGGTTTCTTCTGTGTAATCCACCCCACAGATTTTCCATCCCTTTCTAACTAAACTACCCTAGTCGCAAGGCTCACAAGAAGCTAGCTTTAACATTTAAAATAAGTAGTTTCCGAGTTATCCCTTTTCGTCATTTGTGTTCAGTTGAAGTGTTAGTGTGCATTGTGGCTGATATAATAAATAATGAGCGAAATAACAGTTCCTGACACCAATTTACTTGAATTTTTTTAGGACAATTGTATTATCAAGACTGACTTACGAACAAAAGTGTGATTTAAAAAACAAATGACCGACTCCCTTGCTGTCAATGAAGGACACAACCAAAAGACAGACGCATACTTATGTAATGATATTAATATTGTGATTTCTCTAAGTATGACGGGGAGTGAGCTAATGTTATACCTATACGTGTCTATTTGTTAAGAGATATGTGTAAACCGTGAAATCATATTTTACTATGTATCATTTGAGGTCATGCCTTATTGGTGTTACTTACGATGTTCCAAACAATCTTCGACTGCTGACTTGAAATTGACTACTATTTATTTTAAGACTGTATTTTTGTAATACATTTTCTCATATTGCATGAAAGACAACTTGAGTTAGCTTCCCCTGGTCAAAATTTCATGCTACGCCACTGGTGAAAGTGTTGCTTAGAGTTAAGAAAAATAGTGGGTGTACTTTGCATTTTGTCGTCCTTTGATTTTCTTCTCCACAAGAGTATTGCGTGTTCTTAATAATGACATACCGGTAAGTTAAAGGAAATTTCTATGGTTGTCAATCTTTTGACTCCCATTATGCCTTCATTGAGCGATACCTTGGATGACTGTTGTAGGCCTGCTTAAAGAGCTTCAATGTTGTGATCAATGTAACTTTTAATCTCTTACATCTTGCAGATAAGAAAGGCAGAAGAAGGTTTACTGTCCTCACAGAGGGAAATTTTGATGGCATTGTACATCTTGGAAAGTTCTCTTAAATCTCTCTTTGTCGACTTTTGCAGGAAATGGGTAGGTCTTACAGTTGTGTATGAAATGCTGCAAAGCTCTTGAAGCTAAAGCCTTACAAATTTACAGTAGTGCAAGAACTAAGGAGCTTACTACCAGTGGGAGCCCAAGAGTTCACAAGCCTGGGGAATGGAGCACATGACTACTTTATAGATAACAGTGAGATTGCATGTCTCTACAAAGCATTTGTTGCAACATTCATCAACGAAGTGTTACTTCACTATGAATCATCTTCCTCCCTACAAGAAGTCACCAAACCGAAAGATTTGTAATTGATCCAACTGAAGTGAATAGAAACAGTAACAAACGATCAAGCACTCAACTCTACACACAACTGAACAGTGTAGCAATACGAAATGATTAGTAGCTAATAACTCTTGATAGATGTCATACTTAATTACAAAATTGCCACCTATACTTCTTCAATTACACTTGCAGTCTCTTGGGCTCTCATTAGTACTCATTGGTCAGGCATGGATTTTGAACGTGGTTTTTAAACCGAGTGCATGACGGAAAAATTGATCCTAATCACGTTCTGTTTTTGAACAAGGCTTGGTTTTATCTTCACAGAAAATATATGTAAGTTCCCAAAATAATGGGTATTGTAGCTCCGAAAAACTCACCTCCTCCACGAAGATTCCCTCCACGATGTGAAAATTAGTGTATAATGTGCTGTGAGTAGTGAGAGGATAATGAGAAACATTTATTTTAACGAACTGTGAATGCGAGAGGTATGTGGAAATTATTTTACGTCCGTTTTTGGTGACTTAACAGAGAGGAAGTGTGGTTTTGCCTTCTTCCAACATATGATGGATGAGTGGAACAGAGAAAAATTCTCTCTGGCACTGGGATTTGAACCCAGGTTTTCAGCTCTACGTGCTGACGCTCTAGCCACTAAGCCACACCGGATTCCCATCCCGATGTCAGATCGAATCCTCTCAGTTTAAGTTCCACCTCTTGGGTTCCCTCTAGTGGCCTACCCTCATGCACTGCGTCATAGATGTATGACAGTGGCACAATGTCCACACATGTGCAGAGGTGCACTCGTTATGAGTGACTAAGTGGCCGGGATCCGACGGAGTAAGCACCGTCTTAAATCACTAAGTGATTATTTTTCGCATATCATATATTACTATGATGTATTGAATCCCCTCAGTTTAAGTTCCAACTCTTGGGTTCCATCTAGTGGCCGACATCGGGATGGGAATCCGGTGTGGCTTAGTGAATAGGGCGTCAGCACCAGTGGCGGCTGATTGACTGAGGCAAGTGAGGCCGGGCCTCAGTCACTTGGCTTAACTGAAATCAAATTTTGTTTTTATGTAATGTATTAGTTATTTGAATGAAGCATATATCGCTGTAGAAGCATTTGAAAACTTTGTGATGTATATAGACCCGTTTTGCAGTAAAATTTGTTCATGAGGCCAGGATCGCTCGTGCCGGGTCTGGCTTGTGATGTATATAGACCTGTTTTGCAGTAAAATTTGTTCATGAGGCCAGGATCACTCGTGCCGGGTCTGCTTCTGGATTTTCGTTTGTCTTCGTGGGCTTTTGACATTGCACTTTAAACGTTGTAACTGAGGCACAATTCGTCTGGCCTGGTCAGGTTTCACTCCTCTCAACCATGGGCCGGCCTCAAGGGTAGAGTGGGGTGGGAATAGGGTGACTTGTCTTCCTAAATAGGCCATAAATAACAAACATTCCAGCTCTTTGGCAGGCAGAGACCCACACTATTCTCTCCTCTTATGTCTTAGTTTATGACTTAAGCGAGGGTATTGTACTATTGTACTTGTAGTGTAGTGTAGTGTAGTGTAGTGAATCTGGGCCAATGTTGTTATGTATTTCGGGAAAATATAAACAGAAACAAATGCCAGAAATAATGCTGGTGTAGTTAATTCATTGTTGGAGTGTCCTTTTTCGAGAAGAAATAATATTGAAAGAAAGGAAGTTTTAAATAAAGAGAGAGCCGACCGAAATACCTACGACATCGCTGACAATTTTTCTGACACATAATCTTAAAACGCGAGTTTCTATTGCATCCTGGTATGGGCAACATAAATGGTTAAGTGGTAATGTGGTGCAAAATAAACTTCTCTGTTGGCCTTGTTTGTTGCTGTCAAAGGAAAAAAAAATAAAAAGAAAAGAAAGAAAGGGAAATTTCAACACATAATATGGGTTGCTTCATCATACTGAAACAATCACTGAAACTCGCAGCATAACAGCTTATTTGGTGAGCGAAATTATTATTTTTCATTACTAGTAATTATAATAATAATAATAATAATAATAATAATAATAATAATACAGTAATAATGATAATAATATAACAACAATAATAATTAATATTATAAATAAACATTTTCTATCGGAGGCACTTAAACTAGTTGCATCTGGCCGAGGATTTGGATCACCGGCCGCTAATGGTCAGCACGTAGAGTTCAAAACCTGGGTTCAAATTCCGGAAAGAATTTTTCTCTGTTCCACTCATTCATCATATGATGACGCAGAATTTCTGCACAGAAATATCATATGTACTTTGGTACATTGTAATAATATATATTCTTCCAACATGATTCTGCAATAGCACATATAGCCAACTAACTTTCCTACAGTGTCTAGAAAATAATATTTAGTAGGAATGTGTGGTACGTTCGATCCTCCGATCTGAAATGCATGATACTCTACATACTCTGAAAACAATTAAAACTAGCATCTTGTAAAACATCACGTCCTTTCCTCAGAGGGAATTACAAGAAATCATGCATCATTTCAGGTGCCACAAGTGTTTGGAAGAAGAAGGCAGTTAACTTTGGTAAGTAAATAACTTTTTAATTGTTATAATAAATATTTTACATTAATAGTTTGATAATTGTTGTTAGCATACCCTATCTGTAGTCATTTACATAGGATTGCATTTTCCAACAGTCGTGCTGCGACTTTGTGGTAAGGAAATAATCTACTCACACAGTACCTTCTGCCAGATATTATACGAGTACACGGCCGTTCTTAACATCGAGAACAAAAGTCATGGAATGTCATTTTTAACATGAATAGTTGCTTTCGTTGTTAGTATTTTGAGTTATTGCTTCCCTACTGAAACCTTACTGACCGAGTTGTCTTTCTCGGTTGTTTAATGACTATCATACTTAACATCGGATCCAAGGCCCGCGGATTCAAATCTGGCCTAGGATCATTGGGCTTTTTAAGATAAAAATCCTTAACGCGACTTCCTTCAGAAGGAAAATAAACATAGGAGGCATTTGTCATATATTTACAGTACGTGATTTTTCTAAGTGAGAGCTCCTAGCAAATAATAATAACAATAATAATAATAATAATAATAATAATAATAATTACTACTACTACTACTAGCATTACTACTACCACCAGTACTATTACTATGCCAGTATTAGTACTACTTTTACTACTACCAGTACTACTACCACCAGTACTAATACTATCAGTACTACTAGCATTACTACTACTATCACCAGTTACTATTACTATGCCAGTATTAGTACTACTACTATTACTACTACCAGTACTAGTATTCTACTACTACTACTACTACTACTACATTTTGATTTAAATAACATGTTACGGACTTTTTTTCTGCAAAATGTACTGGCAAGCTTAGTTATTCATAATACATAATTTTGAAATTTGCTTATCACATTCATTTTTATACCAATGGAGGAACTAGCAACAGGGCATACTCTGATCGGGCAGATGAATTGAAGTGACTATTGGTTTTGTAGTATTGACGACGCGTCAGACTTGTTTTTTTACTTGGTTATTTAATTACGCTGTATCAACTACTAGATCATCTAGCGTCGATAGGATTTGTGATAGCGAAATGGTATTTGGTGAGATGAGACCGGGGATTCGCCATAGATTGCCCAACATTTGCCTTACGGTTGGGAAAACCTTGGAAAAAACGCAACCAGGTAATAGCCCAAGTTGGAATTGAACTCATGCTCGAGCTTAACTCTGGATCAGCAGGCAAATGCGCTACCGCCTGAGCTACGCCGGTGGCTTGTTAGTGCTAATCTCATACTTGACTAAATACAGTATCTTATTTCACTTTGTATGTATACTTACTATATAAAAGGTTTAACTGATTGTGAATGATTTGATCGCTTTAATCGGTTAACAATATTCGGACAGTACTAAGAAAAGACTTGTTACTACTGCTATTATTGCTTATAAACTTTGAATGCTTTTGGCTAGTGTGTTCATTATGCAGTTCCAAGTCAATTTATCATCTGTTTTCCAGTTCGTAATTGGAGAAATTTGGGGGTTGAACATCTTTATTTATGGATCTGGGCTAGACAAAATTAAGTGACCCTGATTCCTAACACATCACTAAATGCCAATAACTCAGTATCTGTAAAAGGCAACACAATCCTATATATAAATAGCTTTCTATGCATGCAATTTATTTTATTTCACAATGAATATTTTACATATTGTCACAGAATTATTGAACATGCAACAATTTTCGCTCACTTCTTATCTTCAATCGCTTACCATGTTAAAAGTACAACAGTATGGTAGCCTACCAGCGTCTGAAATACGTAAGTAAACACGAGTTTTTCAAATATGTATTCAGATTTTAGCTAGCTTTTATGGTTTAAGAGTTTTGATACAAACTGTTAATAAAACTTTGTTATATTGAAGACTATTATGTAGTTTGCTGTGATGTCAGCTGCAGAAATAAGATAGCCTACTGTAATATTTAATAAAACGAAAACATACTCGTATAGATCATTCGTTATCTCGTAAAACGAAATATATTTTGTTTATAGGCCTAGCAATGTAGTAATTTTGTATCATACTGGTTGAGTGGAAGAGAAGGCCGAATGGCCGTAACTCTGCCAGTTAAAATAAACATTATTATTATTATTATTATTATTATTATTATTATTATTATTATTATTATTATTATTAAGCTTATTAAATGGATGTGTGTGACATAGCTCATTATAAGAACCTTATGGTGGGGTTAAGTGAGCTAGCTAGGTACAAGTAGAAACGTAGCGATGGAAATATCCCAGTCCACTTTTTCTTCCCCTCATACGGAAGTAGATTCCACGAGATAACGAATGGCCTATACACATACAAATACATTACATACCGTTAATCAACGGTACGGTAACTTGGAAATAGAGATTCATCAATTTTTTTTTATTTTCACTTATTTTAGAGTCTATTTAAAGGTCTATATCGGAATCCCTATTTATTTGATTTTCCCCCATTTTAATGTCATTGGTTTCCAGACAATTCCAAATATTTTCTTAAAATCATAGATTCTAAATTGTTTAAGTTACGTCCACCTAATTTGGTTCAATTTTTTGTCTCGCACGCCTATCATTAGACGACTATATTTGCTAATGGCGGGTACTTTACTTTTCGTCATTCACCCATATGAAACCAGTTGTGTAGACCAATTTACCGACAGAGTCGTTGACCAGGCCATTGAAGGCTGGTCTACGGTACACCTGTGAAGAGATGAGATGATGGTGGAGATTTATTGGGAGCTTTCGGAGAAAACCCCTGTGTTATCTGCACCATGGACTTTCCCAACACAAGTTATAAATTGGAGGTACGCTGGATTGTAAGTCTAGTGCTCTAGTCACTAGATCACCGTGGCTGTTATGTTTAGGTATTTTTGAGCTTCAGTAAATAATATTCCCTTGTTCGGATTTGTTTTAGAGATAACACCTGTTTACTTTCAGTGTTGTGCTGTTTTATTCTTTCATATCATCGTAGTTCTTGCAATAACTCCTATGTGCAAAATATAAAAATTTTCAATATGAAGAAAAAGCACATTTATTCATCCTGTGGCAGCCATACATAGGAGACTGTGAATTCTTACATTTTCGAAACAAAGAAATATAATTACATATAGGAGATTTTGTTATTTCCTGTATCACTATTTAAGTTATTTAATAGAGCAAAAATCTGAAAATCCATATGTCACATAGGAGTTATTGCAGGAACAACGACGATATAGTTCGTGTAGGACGTAGGACAGGAGATATTCTAAACAGTTAAAATTGTTGACTATTTCGGTTATCTGTAGTGGATGCTTGTAGGGCACTAATTATTTAACATTTTTTGACGTGAAACATGCTCGACGTGCAAAACAGAAAAATTGATCGTGCAAAACAAACACTGGAACGTTTTGATATGAAAAGTTTACTCTGACGTCACTCGTACCGTGGAAACAGAAGTGTAAGTGATTTTTCACGCGATTCGTCTCGCTCGATTCTATATTTAATGTTCCTTGTGCCTCAAGGTGTTTAGACAATAGTCATGGAAATATTGGTTTATTGTACTTGAATATTAAGTTTTAGAGAAGTACATACTGTTTCTTATTACTTTAATTCGTATTTAGACATCTCACGCAGTAGCCTATTGAGTTTTACTTAAATCACGTGTCAATTTTTTTCCATAAATGAACTACAGTTTCGTTTGGGGTATACTATTACCACAGTCTAGTATATACTGTACAATCACGAAGCTTGAGTTTATGAGGGTACTAGGAACAATAAACTGTGCAGGTACTATTTCGCATTGTATTTAATGAGGCGATAGTAGCGATCCTAGTGGTTAGCAACTATCAATGGATGCATATTTACTACGTATTGAGCTTAGCTTCGTAACTATATACTAGACTGTGCTATTACGTAATTAGCCTACATAGCGAGAGCATTGACTTCGCTTCGTTCTATCGTAGTAATACTTTTTCATTGGTCGTTCAACCTCCCCTATGCCTTACATACCAATGCCTGTAGTGGAGGGGAAGATTCCATGAGCACACACACTAGACATCGACACATTTGTGAGCCTCTCCTAGCCTGGGGTCAGAAGAGCGTGAAGGTAAGCGTTCACTACATTGTATGGCACTCATCGGACGAATCGCAAGGATCGAAAAAAGATAATCGTTGCAGTAATTGTTATGTAACCGCGTTCACTACATCGCATCGCACGCATCGGCTCACGGTAAATCCGTCCACGTTTCTTGGATGAGCAACTTTTCCGATAAGTGCGATCATAACCTTCTTTAATAAATCAATTTTAATTGCTCAACTGTTACTATTATGTTGTGCCATGTTCAGTGTCGCGCCAAAATGGCAGACGGAAAACTTATTTCGCTTGTAGAAAACTGCGAAGAATTATATAATTTGAGGCGTTCCCATTAGAGTAATAAAGACGTTTCTTATATATTATGTCACCAATATCTCTTTCGTTTCTTCCTCTTCAATTAAGAAGCATGAAACAATTACAAATTCTTATTCGCTAACACTCATGATTAATAGACCTAACCTCAAAACTCCTCTTTTCATCAATGTCAATATCGTACGTCATATGTTTTAAACAGCTGATAGGGAATCCGATGAGACGATGAGGTAGAGCCGTTATAGTGAACGCACTGCACTTAAAATATCCGTTGCGTGCGATTCGTACGAGGAGTGCGATACGATGTAGTGAACGCTTACCTTACGTGTCTCCACTGAGACATACACAGGATAGAACATTAACAAAGGACATCTATCCATCTGAGGCGAGATTCGAACCCACAAAGCTTCGGACCGCGCCGTCTAAGGGGAGCGAGCCTTAGACCGCGTAGCTATCCGACCCGGCTCCTAGTAATGCTCAATAAATACCTAGAATTCCTATAACAAGTAATCCCTGAAGATTTTGACAATAATTGTTTCACCACATTGCGTACCGCAGTTTTCTTTTGTTTTCATTTTTCAGTTAATTTCATTTCATAGAATTTCTGCTTTTTGCACAATTTTAATTCTCTGTGGTCTCTGGACAGAAATTCTTTTCATAAACAGAGACCCTTGCCTATAGGCAACTTGTCTTTCGTCATTGTTCACCGGGATGCCGGCGTAGGCGTTACTATTGGAAGACGTGTATTTATATTATTACAAGAGATACAGTGTGGTTCCGTAGAAGTGTGCAAAAATTACACAGGAAATAAGAGATGCTCCGCTAAATATTTGGAACTTTGGATCTGGGCTTAAACATATCTATATCTCTTACTGTTTCCATATTATTTACATTTAAACATTATTTTCTTATCATTTATAATAAACCTGAATTAAGCACGTAGGCCCTACCATTTTGTACCTAACAAAAGTTGCTCAAAATGACGGTTACCAACCTTAATGCAAGCATGATATCGGCTTACGGGATTTTGCCGCACATTTTCAAACATCCCTGACATGTTTTTAATCACATCCAGGCGGCTGCAATTCTGGCAACTAATTCCATGTCTGTGTTTGCTGAGTTCTTATAAACAAATGATTTTTAGATATTCCCGTAGGAAATAATGGAATGGATTCATGTCGGGTAACCTCACAGGTTGCAGAATAGGGCCTCTCCTTCCAATCTAGCTACCAGGAAATATATAGTTGCGGACATCTGCATTGAAACGAGGCGGTGCTCCATTCTGCCGCAGTCAAATCCTCTCTCGGTCTGCAAAGGTTATAGTATCCGCGTTTAATTAATAACCAGTCGGGTCAAAGACGACGCACAGTGGTCCGAATCGCTAAAAACCCGGACAAAGGTGATTTTTCAGCTTCATGTTAGAAACACAAAATTACCTTAATAATAATCCTCAATAGTCATTCTGATAAGACCAAGTGTTTTTCGAAGAATCTTTCAGTGGTTCTGATCAATACTTACGGGAAAAAGTGACACAAATCTTTCCTGATTAATTCTGCATTTTTGTAAGTGATTTCTGAACTTTGTGTCTGATTTAATCATGCAAAATAAAATGTTAAGTATATTTTTTGTGAAAAAAAAATGTTAAAATGTTATGTTTTATTTAACGACGCTCGCAACTGCAGAGATTATATCAGCGTCGCCGGATGTGCCGGAATTTTGTCCCGTAGGAGTTCTTTTACATGCCAGTAAATCTACTGACATGAGCCTGTCGCATTTAAGCACACTTAAATGCCATCGACCTGGCTCGGGATCGAACCCGCAACCTTGGGCATAGAAGGCCAGCGCTATACCAACTCGCCAACCAGGTCGAATTTTTTTTGTGAATGTATTAGTCTTATAACAATTACAATTTTCAGTGTCTTTTGTTTCTAAGTACTGATGATAAATCCAGATGTTATTGCTCGTGTTTTGCGAAAAAAAAAAAATAGAGTTTTAAAAAAACGCGCACAAGTGCACACCCTGAAACTTACATAGTATGTATATTAGTAGATATTTCTAAGTTTGTCACTAAGGTTTCATCTACAACACTCCGCAATACTGCGAGCTATGTCCTCGAAACATAGGCGGAGAGAGAGCAAAACCATAGAATCCCGATATAACGAGGTTACGGGGGTATCATTTACTTACTCCCCTGTTATAGCTTGATCGTGGTACAGTATATCGGAATATGATCATTTAATAAAAGTATTTTTGGGGTGCATGTTTCTTATAATGTTACATCCATATCCACGATGTTTCGGACCGAGTTGTATAGGGCTTCAATTGTAGGTCTACTACAAATTATAATAGGGCAAACCCATAGGCAGAGTTGTGGGAGGGTATGTGAGAGCACTGCCTCCTCCCCCAAATTTGTCTGAACTCTTTTTTTTTTCTATTAACATTACAAAATAGTGAATTCAAAAGATTTTTCTTGCTTTTGTTTATGAATGGGATATTATTTGTAAATGCTACCACCGTACCATCTTCCTGGAAAATAGCTGTTTTCACAAAAAAAATCTTTGGACTATGCTTACTTTATGAAAACTACTGAAAATTTTCACTCCTTTAACATGGGACTATGGTGGTTTTTTTTTCACTAACATCTAATTCAGTAGATGGCCGCTGCAGACTTCTAACACAGGAGTACAGGCTGTTACAAAAGAAACATTACAATGCTTCCATTCCTCAAACGAGGTATAGAAATTCTTATACATTCAGAAATTTAAAATAAATATTATAGTCTAGACCAGCGGTTCCCAAAGTGTGCTCCGCGGATGATACTCAGGGGCTCCGTCCGCGGAAGTTATGAAGATGACAAAGATTGCTGCTTCCATCTAGTCTCTAGCGGGAAAACGGAAACTACTTCCATCAAGCGAAAAATGCTTCCTGAGAAAGTAGTTTGCGTTCTTCTTGCTACATGGAAGCATTAATATTAGATCTACTCGTCACTGGAACTATTTCGGTCTTTCTTGCTTGCCAAGTACTCAATGATTCTCGAAATTTATTTTTTATGTACTGGGCAGGCAGCGTTTGTTATTCGTGGTACGTGGAATCTACAATTTATTGACTGTTACGTTACCTCAAAAATATATATACTCTATACCTGCGTGTTAATTTGATAGCAGATGTGTTAGCTAAACTTTCGTTGAACCGGAACTGTGGCTTAAGACGGGCTCCCTAAGACCTAAGAGTCATTAGCCATCAACCAGTGCTCAGTCAAAGGGAGATAACAGCTATAACCTTAATTTCAGAGAAGATAGTGCGAATTTCTGTGAATTGAGTTCGGAATATGTTGAACATGATCCTGTCTCAGAGTCTACGATGCTTAGTGTAGAGGTATTGAAAGTACAAACGAAAATATTGTGATTTATATTTGGACATGAGATTCACTGAGTTTGCTGATGAACGTCCACAGTGTGTGATAAGTAACAAAGTTTTTCCCAATATTTCTATGTTCCCTGCCAAGCTTAGACGGCAATTATCAATTTAAAAATTCACAAATAAAACTGCAGATTACTTCGAAAGAAAAAGTGACGAACTCCATGCGGTTTAGACAAAATTTTACCTCGTGTAAAAACAAACAACGAGAAAGCACTGAAAACGTCGTACTTGGTTAGCCATGACCAGGCTCTTGCTGGTAAACCTCACCCTTGATGAAACTCTTACGAAACCACTATTAGTGAAGGTAGTGAAGTGCATGGTGGACGAGAAAACTGCGAACTTGATTTTAGCGTGCTCTTATCAAATAACACTGAGCATAATCGAATCCAGAATATATGAAAAGACGTAAAAATATCATGATTTCCCGTATCAGTTAAACGAAATTTTCGTTACAACTTGACAAATCCACGGTCTTTGCCGGATTAGCTATGTTATGTGCGGTATGAATTTTCAGGTTTTTTCATGAAATATTTTGTTCTGCAGCCATTGCCATCCTCTACAAGCGGTACTGAATTTTTTTCTTCTTCATTGAAAACTCGATACCGTGGGACAATTGCATTGACGTGTTCACAGATGGCGCAGGACCTGTGTAGGTCCTGTTGCTGGCGCTATTGCAAGGATCAAGAAAGTTTTAAAAACTGCACAAGTAGTCACTCTGTACTACACCAACACGCCCTCGCAACGAAAAAATGCCAGCGTTATTAAAGCAGGTACTAGACAACGCCGTCAAAATTATCAACTTTGTTACGGCACGACCTTCGCAGTGTAGGCTACTTAAAATCCTGTGTGAAGATATGGGTAGTATGCACAAGTCATTGTTAGTAATATTACACACAGAAGTGCGATGGTTGTCGCGCGGTAAAGCGTTGTCCCGATTACATGGACTTCGAACGGAAGTTTCTTTACTTTTGAATTACCAGAAAAGTTTGCTAACAGATTATTTGAATGATCAGGAATGGTTGTACAAATTATGTTACTTGGGAGACATTTTTGAAAAATGAATTCAGCACATACATACAGTACAAGGTAAACGGAAGACTATATTCGATGCTGATGACGAAATTGTCGCACTGAAGAAAAAGATAGCGTTCTACATAGAACGCGTCGACAATAAGGATCTTACGTTTCTCATTGACTTCAAACTTTATAGAAGAAAATAACATAACAATGAATGTCGCAATCATAGCAATAATGGAAGAACACCTTGACAATTTGCTTCAAAATATCAATTCATACTTTCCAAGGGACACTCAGGAATCGATTCTAAAGAAATATGAGTGGATTGTAGATCCATTTCCAGTGATGTCAAAACCAGCAGCTCTCACTGCTTCAGATATGAGGTTCTTATAGACATAGTTTCGAACAGCCACTGTCAGGCATAATTTAAAAGCAAACCATTTCCCGAATTTTAGGCGAAGTTAGGGGATGATCTTTTGATATTAAGTTCAAAAACTAAATTTCTCTCACTGCCTTTGGGTAGCCTACTGTGTACCTCAGTGAAACGACCTTTTCGAGGTGCACAGCTACAAAAACAAAATATCGAACTTGTTTGGACACAGAAGACGATATACGTCTTCAACTGACTTCTATGACACCGGACATTGACAAACTCTGTCGCAAGAAACAGGCACATTCTCCACATTAACTTCGGGTGTACATGTAATATTGTAACATTTTTTAAATATCTTAACTACATGTTAATATCATTTTGTAGATTTAAATAAATTATATCCAGTACTTTTTTACTATTGTTTCCTTATATATATTTTTTCATACTTCCGTTTATGTATCGTGTGAAATAGGCTTCATAGGACGTAGACAGATAAAACTAAAAAGTAAACATTTTTGGGGCTCCACGAGAAACTTTTGCTTCAAAAAGGGCTCCGTGGCTGAAAAAGTTTGGGAACCGCTGGTCTAGACACATGATCTGAAGACATTAATTCGTCAATTTAAGCACAGAAACGTAATCATAAACAAAAGCAAGAAAAGTCTTTTGCATTCAATATTTTTTAATGTTAATAGAAAAAAATAAAGAGTTCAGACAGGTTTGGTGGGCAGTGCCCCACCATGCCCCCCCCCCCTATAACTCCGCCTATGCCTCTAAATCATACCCATGCGCCTGGTCCGTCCCTATCTGTATCTGCCTCTTTTTTTTTTAGTCTTTCTGGAATAATACGTAAATCATACTTGAACATCTTCGGACAGTCCGGAGTTCAAGTTTCATGGATATAACCCAAGTATCTTTTTCTGTCCACCTATTAGTGTCGGTAACCGAAGTTCGGATTTTAGGAATACTTTTTCAGCACCTTATTGAGGAACCCCTTGTACGTGTGACCCTGACATTGGAAAGGGTTTTCTCTGATGTCAGACTCCATATGTGCACTCTCGTAGCTGTTTCAATCCCTTTCAATAGCTTCAGTAAACTACAAAACATCTCTTCAAGTTTCTTCTTTTCATTTCTGTCGCTGTCGCAGTTGAAGAAATGCGAAACTCATTGCATTACTTCCCTTACATGACAATACGTACGAATGCTTTGAACTCGCAAAGTAGTTTCCCTCTCTATGTCCAACGTACTTAGAAAGTGACTTTTCTTGTTCGTTTACAGAAGAGATATAGGCCTAAACATGTAGGACAGACAATATTACGATATTCTCAGAATTTTTATCTTAGGAAGCATAAATTGAGACTACATTGTATTATAGTCATTTACACGTAACATACCAATGTTTGTTCTAAATTTAAAAATATATTTACTGTTTATCTTTAGATAAGGAGAAATCACAAAGAGATTTCTAATAATTTATACAGGGACATCATTTTATTTTTACTTCAATTTTTATTGTACCTGAGTTTTTGAATGTACTTCACTCCCACTCCTTCTAGTAGCAAACTTCCACATACAACCAAAGCCGCAAATCGTCTTACGGTCAAAATAAACAGTACAGAGTGAGTGAGTATAGTATGTTTCAGAAATATGATAACATTTTTCAGTGAAGAAAGGGCATTCATTCACTATTGAATCATATTTTCGCACAGGCACTGTACGTCCGTTTAGTTACGTCGCATCCCGTTTTCCCCCCACCCGTTTCTGCTGGTCCCTCTGTAAAGGCTAGTGGCTGAGCTATCTTAGCTCTTTTCTGAAAACATTTGCTGTTAGGAATTGGACTTCTACATAATATTATACAACTATTTAAAGTAATTTAAATAAAAGGGCATCGTTAAGTAAGGAATTGTCACGTGATTTCCCCCCTTTCTAAAACCCTCCTACATAACCACATGGACGGGCAGTAGATAGCATATCTGAGTAAATTTATCAATGCAGATCGGGCATAAGAAGATTGAATTGACAGTAAGTAACGTACACTGTTATAGAGTAGATACAGAATTATTTCAACAGGCGTAGGATTTTGGCTCCCCTATGTCGCCTGATTTGAATGCTTTGCATTATTCTTTGGGGTTACTGTGAAACAGTTGTGTTTGCTAAACATCCTACAACAATAGAAGAATTAAATAATTACATTCAAGAAACCATACATTCAATTTCAGAAGATATCCTTGAAAACGTTTTCGATAATATGCACAAAAGATTGGAAGCCTGTACGAAATGAACGACCACCATTTTCAATAATTTGTTTAAATATCCATATTTTGATTATTTTTACAGTGTAAATGCACTGTAAATATTGTATGCTAATGTGCTGTAGACAATATAGTATACATTGCATAATAAATACGTCCGATTGGATAGTTTAGTTAGTGAGTAAAAATACTTACTGTTAATACTGTACTGTATTTTGATTAAATAAAAACCTGATGAAAATGATCAAACTCAAAATTGTAACATTTCCTAGTTTACGTAAATGGACGCACTACTTTTCTTCACTCCTATACCTAGTAAAGTTATTTGAATTGTATTTTACACTAGTGTCGTCAAACTTCGGTCGTGGAAGGAGGCAGCAAACAGTGTTTCCGGTTCTCAATCATTATTGCAAAGGTATAGTCAGGTTAATATTGAAAATGTTAGTAAAAATAAAATGATGTCCCTGTACTTATCTTTGGTAGATTTGTTCCAGTTTCATGCAGAGGCAATTTTGTGGCATTAACTGTATCATAACCTCGCGCGGCCTTGAGTCCCCCACCTCCGCGCATATAGCCGGTCGGCCAGCCGTGAAACCTGTTCCGCTCTATACTGTTTACCCAGTAATGTTTCTGAAAACTATTTTAATAGACATAGATCTTAGTTTAATTAAATTAGTATGACAAATTTAAGTTTAATGATATTCTACACATTATAGGCAGTTTCAAAAGTATTCATTGGAAGAGTAAATTTATCCGTTATTAAATAATAAATGCATACATACATTGTAAAAAAAGTAATAAATTTAACTTGAATAAAAATATACTCTACATGTGTAGAGTACATATGCATACATACATATCTCGCAGTATATCTTGAACGCTGGTGGCGTCATCATGGACGCTAGAATTAAAGTAAGAACGAGCGCTTGTATACGGCAAACTACAAACAGTGATTATAAAGGGTGAACTGTAAGTAATGCCATTGATTTCAGGGGGTTATTCGTTGAGATATTTCAAACAACAAATTTTAATACAATTTGCTCGTTTTTGCTTCCTTTTCCAAATAAAAGTTGTTTTATATGAAAAATGTGATAGCGTGTTTTGGGAAAGCCATTGTTTAATTCCCAATATGCTAACATCAGTCAATTTAAGAGAGTAGTGCAATATAATAATAAATGATTGAAAGAATTTTAGGTTGGTCTTTAAATGTGCAGAAATTTGATCAGAACAAGTAGTGTACTTTGTAAATTTGTAGTGTCTTTGTAACGCAGTTTTTACTCCTGGTTGAGTGTTAGAGAAGGCCGTATGGCCTTAACTCTGCCAGGTTAAATAATAATAATAATAATAATAATAATAATAATTATTATTATTATTATTATTATTATTATTATAAATATTTTATGTAGAAGGTTCATTTCATCTGTTTTTCCTGACGTTATTTTCTTTCCGTGCAAGTTCATTGTATTTGATACTTTTATTTTACGTGTGGCGTCTATATTCGACCTACAATAATAGAAAAAATAAAGGATTTTGAGGAACGGAAATTACATTTACGTCATTCAACTTCGGTTGCCATGGAAATGTTTACGTTATAGCCGATAAACTCTACGATGTGAACGAGTCCATTTCTATATACAAGGGGAGTCCACTTACAACACGCTTGAAAGAGTTTATTATAATCTATGGGAAAGGTTGTAATATGTTTAAAAATGTGTTGTTATTCACTTGTGTTTTGACATGGACGTGAAACAGACGCGTGCATAATACATTGAATTGAATTGAAAGAGGTGAATTAGGAGGACAAATTTAAAAGGTACGCAAACGCGTCCTTGCAAGGGGTTCGGGGCTGCAAAAAACTAAATATGTGAGCTCCAAGCCTGTTGGCCACTAGTCTCACTCCGGGTTACGCTGCTCCACTGAAGGAGCTCCATAAAATTTTGAAGGGGAAAACCGAAAATGGACGTAAGCTCTTAGGTACCACATACGCGAGGGGGACGGAAATGTGATCAAAATGATCACGGGACGGGACGAGGAGGAGATGGCTGGTGTAAATCTGCACATTGAACTGAACTGTGTCATTTCGCAGTGCAGGAGTAGTCGAGAAGACTCTGTCGTCTGTTGTTCGATGACAAGGCAGGCGAAGACCGTCAGAAGAGACGCCGTGAATTCTGAATCTGCAAATTGAAAGGTTCCCTGTCCTTTCGCATTGCGACTACATGAGTGGCGTTGCACATGTATTTCATATTTTTATAGACTCTGAACTAGGGCATTAAGTTCTTTGTTAGAAAAAAGGGGAACTTATGGGGAAGGGCATATAGGTCCGTGGCCCATTTCTCTTAGGGCTCATCCCGACATTTGTCTTAACGCCTTAGGAAAACCACGGAAATACCTTAGGCAGGATGAGTTGTCTCAATATAAGAGACTAGCCAATTTGGCTTTTAGGTAATAGGTCGATTGATTTATGAATTTATGATAGATCTAATTATTAATTTAGAGTAAGTAAAGGGGTCATGGGGATATGAATGCAGGTCCGTGGCCCATTTCTTTTAGGGCTCATCCCGACATTTGTCTTAGCGCCTTAGGAAAAGCACGGAAAAACCTTAGGCAGGATGAGTTGTCTCCATTTCAGAGACTAGCCAGCTGGCTCTTCGGTTGAATGACTCTATGAATGGATGGATATATACTAGCCAATTGGCTCTCTGATAGTTCCATCGATCAACAAATGTAGATATTGTCAGGGAGGCATAATACATTATGCGTAACTAGAGAAAGTTAATACAGGCTTGACATTACTTACATACAGATGGATAAATAACAATAACAAATATTTACGAGATATTCTCATATGCTTATAGACATAAATATATTTTACCAGTTAATTGTGAAATTGTCTGTGGCTGAAAACCAATTCTTTGCTTTGTTCTGTCTTTGCCCATACCCTCTCCTGTTTGTTTGAGTGTATTCGGTTCGCTTGCCGTGTTGAGAAAAGGTCGACATTTAGCTGTCACTCGTACGTACACTCCAGGGAGGTTAATTCTGTAGGGAAACCAGAGAGCATTGTATAGACAAGAAGTTCAACTGACATTTGAAGGGTTCAGAGCCATAGCGGGTCAAGCGCCATTTATTAAAAACGGAGAAAACAAGGATTAAAGTTAAGTAAATACCATACAGATTTTCAGAAAGCATTTGATAAGGTTGACCATGATATTCTTTTGTTGAAATTGAAAAAATCTGGATTTTCTTTCTCACTGCTATCGTTAATTAAATCTTACTTGAAAGAAAGAGTACAAGTTGTGAACTTTCATGGACATACTTCTAAGCCTTTTACGGTAAATTCTGGTGTGCCTCAAGGTTCCAATCTTGGTCCATTATTGTTTTTAGTGTTTGTTAATGATATTGTGAATTGTGTACAACATTCTAAAATTTTATTATTTGCGGATGATATTAAATTGTATAAAGAAATCAAAACTATATCAGATTGTAAGCTAATTCAAACAGATATTACAAACTTACATATTTAGAGTATTAATAATAAATTGTTATTTAATATTAATGAGTGTATACATATGACCTTTTCTAGATTGAAAAATACAATTAAATTTTCATATAAAATAGAGGCAAAATTTTACCAGCAGAAAATGAACATAAAGATTTAGGTATATTATTTAGCAGTAATTTTACATTTCATAGTAATATTAATAATATTATAAATTTGTCCTATAAAAGTTTAGGTTTTGTTATGAGAAATTCTTGTAAATTCAAAGTCAAAACTATAATAATTTTGTATAATTCCATTGTTCGATCTAAATTAGAGTATGCTGCTGTTATCTGAAACCCAGTTACTAACAAATATATTCTGTTACTAGAAAAAATTCAAAATAAATTTCTAAAATAGTTATATTACAGACTTTATAATGATTATCCTACCTATGAGAGTTACGCTACAATGCTTCAACATTTCCATTTTACTAGTTTGCAAATTCGACGAAATTGTCAATCTTTAAAACTTTCTTTATAAAATTATTAACAATAAGTTGGACTGTGTTGGTTTATTTTATTATATAACATTATATGCACCTAAGCTTAAAACGAAATTTCGAAATTTGTTTTACATACCAAGGACAAATACTGAATCCCACAAAAATTATCCAGTTTTCCAAATGTTACAGTTATACAATAAATTACATCCTCATCCTAATGTTGATATTTTCAATATGAATTTCTCTAGATACAGAATTATTTGTTATCATATTTTACAGAATATTGTTGTTAGTTAATTTGAAGCTACTTTCACACCTTATTTCAATTTCTCTTTTTTTCTTTCTCTTATTTCTATTTTGTTTCAGTTTTTAATAAGTGTATGTTTCCTTTTCCTTGTTTATGTTTTATAAATTAATTTGTTAGTCGTGAACATTGTAATTGGGCTTTGCCTGTTATGTTCAACAACAAATGAATAAATAAAAATAAAAATAAAATAAAATAAAATAACAAAATAATTTAATGAAGATTGACATAATATCATTTAATTTTAATGTGCATACTTTATCTTACTTGCTATATGTTTCGTTAAATTATGGTAATCATTTAATTTTAACCCTTATTTTCTTCGTTTTTAATAAATGGCGCTTGGCCCACTATGGTTCTGAACCCTTCATTTAAAGCTGTAGAGCGCCTAAACCAATCACATAGAACGAACATAAGCGGGGGGGGGGGGCAAGAAAATGCCGAAGGTGAGGAAATGTCTTTTGTTTACATTAACTTGGAATTTGCTCATCTGACATTGAAATTGAAAGAACCAAAGAAATTAAAATGGGCCTACTGGATTAGAGTTTCTCGACGAGTCGAAGACGTACCAAAGAAACAAAGTGCTATAAAATTTCTACCTTAAGAGAGAACATCTCCGTAAAGTTGATATTCGGTTGTCGATATTCATTTCATGTAGTGTTTTGAACTTTCGTACTGTGTTATCTACCATCCGCTTTAACTCGAACTGCTGTAAGCCTATAAATATATGCGTAGGTAAATAAATGCAGTAGATAAATTAGTAATTAAATGAAGGAATAAATAATTAATTAAAATGAATTTTGTAGCGTAAAATGAAAGAGAAAAATTCTTCTTGTTAATGGTGATAAAATTACATAAAATGGTATTAAGATTAAGAATATTACAGTAAACAAATTGAGATTTCTTTGTTGTCGGTATTAAAATTGGAAATTTGACAAACGTAATATCCCAGATCACATATGGATTGCTCATTTCTATGTTAAAATCGGTTGCACTTTGAAGAGAACAACCGCCAGGATTGCCATCCGTCCGCCGTAAACAAACACGAGATGGCAGTACAGTCGCTAATGCAATTCAAATGGGAATTATGACGTGACTCCTTATGTAGCAACTAGATGGCAGCATAGTAAACCTGACAAAAATTGTTACCGTCAAAGCCTATAACGCAGAGCAATCTGGGTATATATGATCTAGGGTAATATTAATATTTGATGAAGTATTCAATAGGGATCATAATAATAATAATAATATTAATAATAATAATGATAGGCCTAATAATATAATTATAAAATAATAATAATAATAATAATAATAATAATAATAATAATAATACTTATTTACTTACTTACAAATGACTTTTAAGGAACCCGAAGGTTCATTGCCGCCCTCACATAAGCCCGTCATCGGTCCCTATCCTGTGCAAGATTAATCCAGTCTCTATCATCACACACCACCTTCCTCAAATCCATTTTAATATTATCCTCCCATCTACGTCTCGGCCTCCCTAAAGGTCTTTTTCCCTCCGGTCTCCCAACTAACACTATATGCATTTCTGGATTAGCCCATACGTGCTACCTGCCCTGCCCATCTCAAACGTCTGGATTTTAAGTTCCTAATTATGTTAGGTGAAGAATACAATGCGTGCAGTTCTGTGTTGTGTAACTTTCTCCATTCTCCTGTAACTTCATCCCGCTTAGCCCCAAATATTTTCCTAAGCACCTTATTCTCAAACACCCTTAACCTATGTTCCTCTCTCAGAGTGAGAGTCCAAGTTTCACAACCATACAGAAGAACCGGTATTATAACTGTTTTATAAATTCTAACTTTCAGATTTTTTGGACAGCAGACTGGATGATAAGAGCTTCTCAACCGAATAATAACACGCATTTCCCATATTTATTCTGCGTTTAATTTCCTCCCGAGTGTCGTTTATATTTGTTACTGTTGTTCCAAGATATTTGAATTTTTCCACCTCTTCGAAGGATAAATCTCCAATTTTTATATTTCCATTTCGTAGAATATTCTGGTCACGAGACATAATCATATACTTTGTCTTTTCGGGATTTACTTCCAAACCGATCGCTTTACTTGCTTCAAGTAAAATTTCCGTGTTTTCCCTAATCGTTTGTGGATTTTCTCCTAACATATTCACGTCATCTGCATAGACAAGAAGCTGATGTAACCCTTTCAATTCCAAACCCTGCCTGTTATTCTGAACTTTCCTAATGGCATATTCTAGAGCGAAGTTAAAAAGTAAAGGTGATAGTGCATCTCCCTGCTTTAGCCCGCAGTGAATTGGAAAAGGATCAGATAGAAACTGGCCTATACGGACTCTGCTGTATGTTTCACTGAGACACATTTTAATTAATCGAACTAGTTTCTTGGGAATACCAAATTCAATAAGAATATCATATAATACTTCCCTCTTAACCGAGTCATATGCCTTTTTGAAATCTATGAATAACTGATGTACTGTACCCTTATACTCCCATTTTTTCTCCATTATCTGTCGAATACAAAAAATCTGATCAATAGTCGATCTATTACGCCGAAAACCGCACTGATGATCCCCAATAATTTCATCTACGTACGGAGTTAATCTTCTCAAAAGAATATTGGACAACATTTTGTACGACGTCAACAAAAGTGATATTCCTCGAAAGTTACCACAGTTGGTTTTGTCCCCCTTTTTAAAAATAGGTACAATTATGGACTCCTTCCATTGTTCTGGTACAATTTCCTTTTCCCAAATAGCAAGTACAAGTTTATAAATTTCGCTATATAATGCACTTCCACCCTCTTGTATTAATTCTGCTGGAATTTGATCGATACCTGGAGACTTGTACTTTTTCAGATTTTCTATCGCAATTTCGAATTCTGAAAGCGTGGGTTCGGGTATAAATGGCTCAGCAGTTTGTATTTCAATTTCGTCCCGATCATTTCTATTTGGCCTATGTACATTTAGTAGTTGCGCAAAATAGTTTTTCCATCTGTTTAGGATTGATGGAGAGTCTGCAAGCAAGTCACCATTCTCATCCTTGATCACGTTTACCCTTGGTGATATCCATTCTTAAATTCCTTTATACCCTTATATAAATCTCGAATGTTTTTATTCTTACTATTTGTTTCTACCTCATTCAGTTTTTCCTTCAAATAACCTCTCTTTTTATTCCTAAGTGTACGACTTGCTTCCCGTCTTTCATTGAAATAATTATCTCTCTTCTCCTCAACTGGATCCTGTAAGAATTTCAATTTTGCCTGTTTCCTTCTTTCTACTACCATGCAACAATCTTCATCAAACCACGGTTTCTTTTTCTTAGTTTCATAATAACCTATGCTCTGCTCAGCTGCAATTTTGATACTATCTCTTATATTTTCCCACACGCTATTAACATCTAATTCTTTCTCAACTTCGTCGGAACTTTCTAAAGTGGCAAACCTATTCGAAATTTCGACCTGATAATTTTGCTTAGCTTCCTCGTCCTTTAATTTCAAAATATTGAATTTAGTAATATTAACTTGTTGCTCTACTGGTTTGGCTACTGATAATCTCTCTCTCAATTCTCCAATCACCAAATAATGGTCAGAATTACAGTCTGCACCCCTGAAAGTTGGAATATCTACTATACTAGTATGTCTCCGTTTATCTACCAAGATGTGATCTATTTGGTTGTGTGTCAATCCATCTGGAGAAGTCCAAGTATATTTATGTATATCCTTATGGGGGAATGTTGTACTTTTGACAATTAAATTTTTCGATGTGGCAAAGTTGACTAATCTAACTCCATTGTCACTACTAATGCGTGTAGGCTCTCTTTTCCAATAGTTGGTCTAAGAATATCCTCCCGTCCTACTTTAGCGTTGAAATCCCCCAATAAAATTTTCATGTGATATCTAGGGAACTGATCAAAAGTATGTTCCAATTCCTCATAGAAACTATCCTTTATATGGTCGTCTTTCTCTTCTGTAGGGGCGTGAGCATTTATAACTATGATGTCGCACCATCTACCATTAAGTACTAAATATGATAACCTGTCACTGATAAATTAGGCCTTTTTTACTGTTGATTTTATTCTTTTATGAACAAAGAATCCCGTTTCTAATTGGTGATTATTGTTTCCTTCCCCATAATACAACAAGTAATCTCCTATTTGTGATATGCCATTCCCATCTAACCTAACCTCTTGTACTCCCACGAAGTCTATTCTATATCTAGCTAGTTCTTTTGCTACCAATGTTACCCCTCCTGTTCTATAAAGACTAATTACGTTCCAAGTGCCAAATCTTAAAACCTTATTCCTTTGCCGTGGTCGTGCCAGAGAATCAGTCCTATTCCGAGGCTTATTGCAGGGATTCGTAACAAGCTGTTTTTTACGGTGATGGGTTGTTAGCCCTTCGCCCAACCCCCAAGCTGGAGGACCACCCCTTATCGGCTGTCCACGACTGCTTATTCAATATATTCGCAGCTACCCTCCATATCTGGAGGCCGTCTCTTCTATCCGCAACCTGAGGACGCGCCATGCCGTGGTGATAGGGACCCACCATAATAATAATACTTTCATGCATAGAAAGATAAAGGCTATATTTTCCCATGTATTTATAAACTGAATATTCGAAACCTTCCCAGTCTGAATAAACAACAAGCATTTGTTAAATACAGTGTCTGCTAAATGGGTCTATTGCCTTTGCCTTGGACATGTCACAGTATAAAACCTGATGTTCATGAAGTTTCACTCTTTCTTCTCACGCCACCGAAGAAAGATCCTTTGAATCCCCAGCGTCGCTGTTGATATTGAATCTGGTGTTATTTCTGTTGAATATTTCATGATGTACGTGGAAATTCATATAGAAGAAGATCGAAGCCGGGGTCAACGTATTCTTACAAAGGAATAGAACTTTCTTCCTCAATTTTAATTGAATAGTAGTTAATTGACGTTTTCCTCACCATAGCCATAGGAAGCAGCAGAATTTCGTGAACCTTCCTTGCATACCCATCAACATACCAATGACCTTCTAATCTCTACAAATACTCCATTGATGAAGGTTGTATTTTACGACGTCCAAAATTATTTTCATATTGTCATAGCTCTCCTTTAAGTGAACGGATTGGATAACTGAAATAGAGAATTTTGTATTCCTGTTGTGTAACAGTACTGCTTTTAAACTTTTGTGTGAAGAATTAGTGGAAAGGTTCTAATTTGTGACACTGTGGTGCTGTTGCAGCTCTTTGAAGCGGCCATCTACATCGTTACAGAATACGATTGGACCATCAAAGGTGAAAAAATTCCTCCATAAATAATTTCTTGATAAAATATTCCTTAAAATGCCTATCCAGAACATTTATTCATTTTAGTTTAGAGACAAGTAATCCTGCTTCTTGTAATAACCA
The DNA here is from genome assembly GCF_040183065.1 of Periplaneta americana. Classification (NCBI taxonomy): domain Eukaryota; kingdom Metazoa; phylum Arthropoda; class Insecta; order Blattodea; family Blattidae; genus Periplaneta; species Periplaneta americana. Next base: position 66,248,677 of record NC_091123.1, on the reverse strand, counting down.
TTCAGTTTTCCTGACTGAATGTTTATGGTGTTGAAGTTTTAGCTTCTAGTATGTAGTCACTGTCGGAAGAATGGTGACTATCAGCTGATGTAGGGTATTCACATTCCATTTTCTCTAAAATTAACATTCCTGAATGTGATAGTTTAGGAAAAACTAAAGTTTCATTGCGAGGAACTGGTCTTATAGTCGAATCTAGATTGGGATACATAACCTAATGCTTGTTTTGTGGCGTAAAATCACTAAAATGTTCACACAACAAAAATAGCAATCACGGTAATGATTTTTTTGACTCCTGATAACCATGGGGATTGCGAGAGACATTACTACCTTGCTCTTGTTAAACCAATCACGCGATCCGTTGTAAACATGAACAAATGATATATTAGGAGCTGAGAAAGGACGGTCCACCTGTCAGCATCAAATTCACGAATACCACCCAGGCCACCTGTCGGAATTGGACAATCATTGCATATATAAGGAGTACAATGTGCCAAAGCCTGCCTAAGAGAACTAGGGTCCAGGTCTCGTTAAGCCAAGCCAAACAAAATATACATGTAGCACACTTAAATAAACACAATGCTATATTGTTTCAGATTGGATTGATACCACAGTCTAGTATATACAGTCACGAAGCTTGAGTTTATGAGGGTACTGGGAACAATATACTGTGTGAGTACTGTTTCACATTGTATGTGACGAGGCGATAGCAGCGATCCTAGTGGTTAGCAACTATCTATGGATTCATATTTCCTACATATTGAGCTTCGTGACTATATATACTAGACTATGTTGATACAAAGTACATAATCATGTCTCGAAAGTATCGTAACCACCCCAATAAATGTCATTATGTATTTCGTTCCTTTACAACAAAATTTCAGCTTAAATCAATCACATTGGATCTGCAGAAGATAAATGTTGTATTTTGTGTGCTAGAGATGGGAACGATATATCGGTTTTTACGAAATACCGATATTTTCGTTTTGATATAGCGATATATCGATATCGAAATTTTGATTCAATATATCGTATAATACAGGGTGTTTAAAAATACGGGGCATAATTTCAGGTATGTATTTCCCACATGTAGACAATCAAAATAGTTCATTACAACATGTGTCCGGAAATGTTTCATTTCCGAGTTATGGCCTTCACAACATTGGAATTCACCGGAACGTTTTTCTTTCCGCAGGTCGTTGTCATTACAGAAGATGTTCAAAATGTCCACCTCCTGCTTGAATACAGATCTCACATCGATGTCTCATTGACCTGCGAACACGATCCCAAACTCCAGGAGTATTGCGTATGTCCTCAGAACATGCCACAATTCGATTCCGAAGGGATTCCAAATCAGGCACCGGAGACGAATAAACCAATGATTTTAAATGGCCCCACAAGTAGAAATCGAGAGGGTTCAGATCAGGTGAGCGTGGAGGCCAAGCAATTGGACCACCTCTACCTATTCATCGATCAGGAAACCTTAAATTTTCCATACTCGCACAGACGGTAATGGAGACGTACAAATGTCTTCCGATCTGGACATTGTCACTGTGGGTACCTCTCCTGGTACAAACGACGAGCCAGCGCAGCATTGCCGTCCGCCTTACCGTACATGAAGTATATCTCTGCCAGCTCTTGATTTGAATACATGTCGCACAGTCTAACGCCTACACAACACTGAATGTAACCTTCGCCTCGGAATGAACTGTCAGAGTGCCCTCTTAATGTGTCCTTTGACGGCAATGACCTGCGGAAAGAAAAACGTTCCGGTGAATTTCAATGTTGTGAAGGCCATAACTCGGAAATAAAGCATTTCCGGACACATGTTGTAATGAACTATTTTGATTGTCTACATGTGGGAAATACATACCTGAAATTATGCCCCGTATTTTTTAAACACCCTGTGTATCGGTTTTCTCATAGATTTATCGATTTTTTTGTGGAATTATCATTATCAACAACAACAAAATCCACGCTAGACAACTCTAATTCCCGAGAGATGGCGCTACTGAAGTTGGACAGTTACTTAATTGTGCAACCTCACTCAGTACCTTGTTCTAATTTGCTGGATTGGAATTCGAATTGAAACTGTTTAATATGCACCACTAAATTCAAAATGCAGCGTGTGCAAGCGTGAGACAGACGGGAGGTTTATCTACTATTGTTTTAACCCATTTATGCCCAGGTGGGTCGTTTTAGACCCATTGATTAAAATTATTTTCCTCGCGAATTAGTCTAGACAACACTACGTGTCTACTTTTCTTAGATGCACAAAGGTACAATGCACTTGTGGAACACGCGGGAAACCAAGAGACCACATCATTACTGCGTCGGAACTTGCCGAATAAATATGACGCAACTACCGTCTGCCTTGGAGAAGAAAAATTAAGTAAAAACTCAGTTCAATCCGTGAATTTTATTAACAATCAGTGTTCCTGCCAAGAAGATTCAGGAGAATATGTGTCTTGTATGTTTTTGTCAATATTTACGCTATTTGCTGTACAGTAGGGCTTAGAATTTAGTGTGGGTCGATAACGACCCACTAAGCACTTATTCGAGGATTACCTTTCACATAGCTTTTCATTATGAAATCATTTTGTTTTCTTATTATTTTTCTTTGAGTAATGTTTTTACGAACAACTACCTCAATAGAAGTTTGTGTAAGGATTAGGAGTGCTTTTGGGGATGATAATTCTGATAGCATTTCTCAGAATATCTCAGGCTTATTGCCGCTTTCGTTTACAAAATTGTTTTATTTGTGTAATGATATATCTCACCGCTTGGGATGCACTCTGGACAGTCTTTGACGAACTAAGTAGTTCATAATTCTCGGCACTAGCGGCACCTATGAGAGCCGGGCGTGATTAACAATCAGAATGACCCCGTTTTGTCTTTTTATTATCTTCATGAGAGTTCTCTACTGGCCCCATCTGAAAACTGAGATCCTTCACAACAGTTTCCATAATCATAAGTATTCCCTCTTTTCAGACTCACTGGTCTGACAGTAATATACATTCTAGAATAGTTGGAGAGATCTGATTCTTCCGAAATTCCAAAATATGGGGCAGATATATTCATTGGTCTGCCTGAGGATAACGGATGCAGATTCTGGAGATGAAGATTGCAAGGACTCCGACCGAGCTCAACTACAAGCCGCAGCAGAGTTAGTGAGAGAGCTACCAGACATTGTTCAGCCTTGTATTGAGGAAGGGGGCACCGATATTAGAAAAGATTCAGATCTTATCAGCAATGAAATTGACAATTCCCCACCACCGACACGTAGAATAAAGCGAGAAAGAAATAAAGGTGAGCATCACGTCTAACGAACATGAAGTAGCCCCTTTACAAGAAGAGGAAATCAAAGTTCGTCTGCCTTAAATTTTCCCTAAATATAATTATTGCAATATGAGTGGAATACATGCTTCTGATATACATGGAAAAAATGGCACATACCATTACTTTCGTGATTATTAGATGTGTGCATGAACAATGCTTGGCTTCTCAGTCAATCGATCACATGGAAAGTCTTTGGATGCACTCGCCTTCGGCCACGAAATAACGCAAGCTTAAAATTTTATACTTCTCCAAAGAGTGGAAGACGAGTTCGTTTCTTCGATACCATCAAAGAACACCGGAGGAAGGATCACTGTGGCCACTAAACCCAACAACAAAGATGGCGATACAAGATTTGTGACAATGTAAAAGCATGTCAGAGATGCACCATATCATGAGTAGAACTAAGGACTTGTGTCATGTATTTTAGTAGGTTATTTTACGACGCTGTACCAACATCTGAGGTTATTTAGTGTTTGAATAAGATGAAGGTGATAATGCCGGTGAAAAGTGTCTGGGGTCCAGCAACGATAGTTACCCAGCATTTGCTCATATTCGGTTGAGGGAAAAACCCGGAAAAAAACCTCAACTAGGTAACTTGCCCTGACCGGGATTCGAACCCGGGCAACCTGGTTTCGCGGCCAGACGCGCTAACCACAGGTGTGGACCTTATGTCATGTACCATAATTTATTGTGTGTTTCAAATTATTTATTTCTTCCAGTACAAGGTTTCCTTTCAGACGTGTGAATGTAAAATACATGTAAATGTGAATGTGGCTCTCAGGGAAATTATTCAATAAATATTAAAAAAAAATCGTATGCGTTTTTAATATGGTAATGATTTGTTTACACATTACTTTTAAATTTAACAAGTTGCATACTACGCAAAAGCATAAATAAAACAAGAAATCATCAAAACATCATAATGAACAAATTCTCGAGGAAGTGCCTAGTGGGTCGTTATCGACCCACCCCATAAATTTTTACCGAAATAACAAAATCAGTATTTTCGTAGTTCCTCATGCTTATAACGTCCCTCTGACTCACTTAATATGATATGTGAAACAAAAATTTAAAAATAATAATAATAATCTGGGCATAAATGGGTTAATATTGTTATTAATGTTCTCCAAGGCAGGAGCAACTCCCATCCTGAAAGAGAACCGTCTGACCTCAAAACGGGTATCAAAACTTTTATTTCTACTGTATATTCTGAAATGGAAAGAGAAACAAGGATTTAATACCGATGTGACATTTGTTTACGTCTATGATTTCTATGCACAACCTAGTACTTGATTGTTTTCTTGTATCTTTTAGTGCATAAAAATTCTATCCCTATAATCATCACCATTGTTGTTTGGAATGTTGGAGTGTAACAATAACTTGCAATGGGAACTTACTATAGAAGGATTGTATCAAATCAATTGTGAAGTTTGTTAAAACTTGTAAGATTCTAAGTACGGTTTACTTACATTTAAAAATAATTACAAGTTCTGTTTACTTGCATTTAAAAATGATTACTGTGTTAGGTAGAAAAGAGCATTATATCTGTGTCCTGGATTGAATCCTATATAACGTTAGAATAATAATTGAATGTTGTTCCAATATCAAATACTCAACCATGTAGAGTTCACTTAACTCTTTCCCACTATATCATTTAAGCTCCCTTGCCTCCACCATAATATTTATTTAGGTTAGGACCTACATCATATGGTATTGAAAATGTATTGTTTATTGTTACAATTTTACATTTATGCTTTTGACTGTTATGATGTTAATTTCAATGGTAAAAAGGAATATTATAATTTAAGTAATTTTATTGTAATGCAGTATTATGTACTCCTGAAAATGCAGTTTAGTTACGGAATAGCGATATATCGATATATTTTCTGCGATATATATCGTTTATCGAATTTACATTTGCAATATATTGCAATATCAATGTACCAGTATTTAATGCATTTCCTCCATCATTACTGCCAAGAACAAAATTATATCGAATTGATCAACGAACGAATAAGGGAAATGAGTAGAGATGGGTAAAAAATAACACAACAGTTATTTTGGAACTGTTCCGGTCTCGGAACTGTTGCAAAAATGAACAGTAGGTCGGAACCTCCTGTTCCGAAATAACAGTGTTCCGACTCCGAGCTGCTCACTTGCCCAACTGTTGCGGGCTCGCAGTACCGCGTGGCACAAGGTATGTTCCGACTCCCTCGGAACTGTTGCAAAAATGAACAGTAGGTCGGAACCTTCTGTTCCGAAATAACAGTGTTCCGACTCCGAGCTGCTCACTTGCCCAGCTGTTGCGGGCTCGCAGTACCGCGTTGCACAAGGTCTGTTCCGACTCCGAGATAACAGTCGGAACGTCGGAGCTTGTTCCGATGAACCAACGACAGCTGCAGTTACACTGTACTTGAAACTCTCACGTGGTTGGAGGGGGGCGCATGGAAATTGAAATCCTTGCGGTGGCGCGAACTTTAATATCAACATTTGTAAGACTGGCCAATCATCTGTAATGTTATAGTAAGTATTCAATAATCTGTAATATTGATTCCCGTTTTCTGGTTTATTTCACCATTAGTTGACTAATTCTGTTTTATAAACATTCTACGAAGTCATAAAGTACGCATACTATTATTAATTCATTGATCAGCTGATTCTATACAAAGGTTAAAGTCGTAAATGGTAATGAGTGGTTTAGTTACAATGTCTGTATGTCGTTTGTTGAGGTTAAGTCTGACAAGCACAAGTTTTTGTGCTATCTTCTCTGTTATCAAAGAACGACAAAAATGTTGTAGCATTATTTGTTGGAAACTACCCATATAAGTACTGATTTGGAGAGCGAGGTTTAATGCGAAATTTAAATTACACTTTGGTAAAGATGCGATTCCAACATTTTACTAACCCACTGCGGGGTTTCCAGGTTTCAGTACTGCCAATATATATCTTTTTTATTTATGAAATTGTAATATTTATTATTATTATTATTATTATTATTATTATTATTATTATTATAACTGCGCATTAAGAAAAGTAAAAATAAAAATTAATGATTTGTTTTTTTTTATTATGTAATGGAGAGAACAGAAATTACATATCATATGTTTTAAATATTATGTTATTTTTTTTTAGTTGGCTACCATGTCTTTATAACTTTATGTACGAAAACAAAGTGTTGCATTCTGTCCTTGTAGTCAACAGCTGTGTAATTACTAACATTAAGCTTTTGAGTTCTGTCCGCATGCACAGCAATTTTCCAAAATCGATTCGAATGTGCATTGCAGTGCCAGCTATAGATAAGAATGTGTACTATGTCATGCCTATGAGTGTGAGCTGCATGGTGTTATTTGTCTATGGTGAAGAGGGAGGGTACTGTACCGTTCGTTTGAACGACTCAACGACTCCGACTCATCACCACTGGTGACTGTTATTTCGGAACTGTTATTTGGAACATAGTATTTTTTCGGAACCGGAACCGTCGGAACTGTTCCGGGAAAATAACAACTTCGCCCATCACTAGAAATGAGAAGAGTGGATTACTTTAAGCAAATTACTACAGATATTTGTGAGAATTAAGGAGGTTTTCTTAATTTAACAATATTTTCTGAAGTTTTAGAAAATAAAATGCACTACAGCAAGACTCTTTAAATGTTTCGCAGCAAATAGATATAAAATGTAATTCATCCTATGTAATACAGGATAACTAATTTGATTACATTTTGAAATCAATGTGTCAGCTTTAGTAAACCCACATTATGTCTCGTTTTCTTGATTATTTTTGCTTGTAGAGCAGTGTAATGTGCTAGTACTGTCTTCGCGCTACGAGTTGGCGCGGGGAGTAGATAGGCGGGACGGGGGAACTTTACGCGACGCTCTAACCTGAAAACTTCGGTCCACTTATTTAGCTACAAGGGAACGGAGTCAGACATAAAAGATACCGCATCTTCGGTGCTGTCGCTATGACTATCATTATCACATCTTTCAAAATTTCTGGAGTATGATCTGTCCATGATAATCGTCTGTTTATGTTCCAGCCGTGTATATTAATTCGAATCTCTCAACAAAACCATTAGCCCCACCGCCCCCATCCTGATGGACAACAATGAGTGTTCTGGACACATTTACGGTAGTCAAAACTCCCATAACATTTTTATCCTGCCAGCACTTGGGAAACGTTAAATTGGTAGGCCTATCTATCCGCATTTCGTCCAGATACAAAATCGGTTTTTCCACTTTCCTAAGCTTTCTTATTTGCTGTAGATATCTTCACGTATTCTAATTTACAGTGTTTTCCTCAATTTTTTTGCTGCACACTTCTTCCACCTGAAATCCTTTTTCTTCAGTATTCGTCTTAATGTTGTCTTTCATTTCAAATCAATTTTCCCTTGTGAAAGGGTAGAAGCTCGTTGCAGCTTGGTATTTTTTTTACTTGTTATTTAACGACACTGTAATAACTACTAGCTTCTTCAGTGTCGATTGAATTGATGATGGCGAGATAGTATTTGGCGAAATGAAACCAAGGATTCGCCATAGATTACCTGACATTCGCCTACCGCTTGGGAAAACCTCGGAAAAAACCCAACCAGGTAGTCAGCGCAAACGGGAATCGAACTCACTCCCGAGCACAACTTCAGATCAGCAAGCAAACGCGCTACCTCCTCAGCTACGACGATGGCCCTCTTTCTTTTTCAAATAAAAATTCTCAATTATATCTTTTTTGTCAAAAAAGTCTCAATTATATCTTTTTTGTCAATCTCCCGTCGAAGTCATCTACATTGTTCTTGTGGATAGATTAGAGTACTTTTCTACCTTTTATGCAGGTTTCGTAAGAGGAATGCAAAGGCACTGTTCTTTTTCTTCATCACAGAATTATTTTGCACTCCTAATAATATTCCTTTCTTCGCTATAGATTGTCAATCCTTGTTTCCTCTTTGTCGACATATTTACAATACACAAAAACTGCTATAAACCTAAATAACAGTATACAATAACATAAATTCTATTAACTATATTATTATCAACACTATTGACACGAAAAGCAAAGGATAACTAAATCAATACAAGAATTGTGGTATACTGAAAACAATTGTCTTGTTGAAACTAATAAAACACTACAGTAAAAACCCCACTATTATTTTCACAAAGTCGCAAAGACTCATAGACACGTGCAGTAGATGTTTGTGAAACAGGAATATTGCAGTGAACAGCGCGGTGCGCATGCGCGGCTGTTTCCCCTCCGCCCCGTCTAAGTACTTCAGCCGCCTTCTCCTGGCGTGACAACAGTAGTTTTCCATGCGGTCCATCTCTGACCATTCTCTATTTTCATTATTAGACAGTATTTTTAGTAGGTTATTTTACGATGTTGTATCAACATCTTAGGTTATTTAGCGTCTGAATGAGATGAAGGTGATAATTATTAATAAGTATTTAATGAATTTCAATCTTAAGGCATATAAACTTGCAAATGTTTATTTGCTATTTAATAACAATATATGAACGTTTTCGCCGTTTAGGGCATCTTCAGATATAACAAAACATATTATCTGGACCTATGATAACATATTATGCAAATAACAAGGAAAATAGAG